>NC_061510.1:377355916-377420676 GCF_022539505.1 Lolium rigidum
CTAATCCTTGATGAATCAAGGAGCGATCGTAACGGATCAGATCTACTAAGAATGAAACAGTAGCCGCCCCGCACCCATGACGAGGTACTGTGGACGGCTAGATGCCAAGGGTTGCACTACGACAAAGATATGATACTAGGAACAATGCTAACCCTAACGCATCTATGATAACTACGTTGCTCACCATCAAAAGGTTTCAAGACGAGCAACGCATGAACAAACCAGCAAGCTCGTGCCGCCTAGACCGCGAGGATGCGATCTAGGCAAGATGGTGCTTACCTGGGAGGAACCTCAAGACGGCTGAGTTGGCGAGCATGCCGAGATTGGTTTGTGTTGAACGTTGGTTGTTGTTTATTCCATAAACCCTTGAGGTACATATTTATAGTCCAGGGACTTTCTCGAGCGTCGCGGGCGTGTACAACCGCACCAGATAGACTAACTTCTACGTAGAATCTACTATAAAAGATACACGGGCTAACTCAGCCCAAACTGATACACAAGGCCGATTCACATATCTCTCCACGCATATATCTTCAAGTCCATCTCGATCGCGGCCCACCTCTAGCTTGGTCAAATTCTGGTGATAACAAACTCCCAGCCATTTTCTTTGTCAAGAGAAGATGCATCAGGATGCGTATTGGAAGTCTGTGGGTCCTTCTAGATTCCTTGTGTCCCTCTCACAAAAAACAAATGTCTCTCATTCTCAGCCCGCCGACTCGCGCCGCACGCTCGCACCTCCCCGCCACCGACAAACCCCGCACAAAAGTCAACATCATCACCCGAAAAGGGAGACACCATACTCTTCCTTCTTCTCTCCTTCCGAGGATCTCTTCCTCCGAGCTACTGACGGCAAACACCCATGTGCTGCATAGTAATAATAAAAGGTAGTACTCAAGAAAATCGATATACGAATCTGTAATTAAATAGGTTAAACTAGGGTTTTGCCCAGCCTCTACGATCAAGGGTTCAAAAAATCCAACTACGTGGTTCGAACAACACGATTCTAATCCAAGAATTTTTTCGACCTAGGTCACCCAAATGGCCTCAAACTATAGGGTTAGCATCTAGTGCAAGATGTGTGAAAATGTATGCACTATGTGTGCTATAACTTGTATGTCTTTCATATTTGAACCAAATTTGAATAAGTTTGAAATATTTGAAAAGGGGCTTTTGGCTTAAACGTTTGAAACCAAAAAACCACTTCTCTTCATGCATGCTTGACTTCATAAGACAGAGTTTAGCTAGGGTTAGGGGGTAGATGCATGATTTTCCTGGTTTGAATATGTCTAGACCTTGTTTATCAACTTAATTGAATGCTTACTATATGACATAAGAATACTATGTGACTTGTTTTTTATTTTTTGATTTTTTTAAAATTTTATGCCCATTTGAATCTTGGTCAAATCCTAGGTTTGAACATGGTTTAAACAAGTTTAAATCATGAATATGAAAAATTAAGCATCTATATATCCTTCTTAGTCACTCCAAAATGTAGCTCTTGGGAGGGTTTTTCAAATTTCCATGTTTGAAACCAAAACCACTTCTCTTCATGCATGCTTGACTTCATAAGACATAGTTTAGGGTTAGGGGTAGATATATGCATGATTTTCTGGTTTGAATATGTCTAGACCTTGTTTATCAACTTGAATGCTTACTATATATATATGACATAATGAATGTTATGTCCTTTGGTTTTTCATTCTTTTGATTTTTTATGAATTTCCATGCCCATTTGAATCTTTGGTCAAATCCTAGAGGTTTGACGAAGATTGAAACAAGTTTAAAACATGAAAATGAAAAGGAAGCTGTATATCCTTCTTAGTCACTCTAAAATGAAGTTTTTGGGAGGTTTTTGAAATTTCCATGTTTGAAACCCAAACCACTTCTCTTCATGCTAGACTTCATAAGACAATTTAATTAGGGTTAGGGTAGATACATGATTTGTCTGGTTTGAATATGTCCAAACCTTGCTTGTTTATCAACTTGAATGCTTACTATATGACATAAGAATGCTTACCATATGTTTGAATTTTAAAAGCATATAGTCTTCTTATGTCATATAGTAAGCATTCAAAAGTTTTTCTTTGAGAGAGTAGCATGCATTCAAAAGTTGATAAATAAGATTTGGACATATTCAAACCAGACAAATCATGTATCTACACCCCTAACCCTAAACTCTGTCTTATATGAAGTCAAGCATGAAGAGAAGTGCTTTGGGTTTCAAACATGGAAATTTCTACAAACCTCCCAAAAGCTTCATTTTACAAGGACTAAGAAGGATCCAGCTTACCTTTTCATTTTCATGATTAAACTTGTTTAAATCTTTGTCAAACCTAGGATTTGACCAAGATTTAAATGGGCATAAAAATCAGAAAAACATGAAAAAATGAAAACCAAAGAACATAGCCTTCTTATGTCATATAGTAAGCATTCAAGTTGATAAACAAGGTCTAGACATATTCAAACCAGAAAAGCATGTATCTACCCCAACCCTAAACTCGTCTTACGAAGTCAAGCATGAAGAGAAGTGGTTTTGGGTTTCAAACATGGAAATTTCAACAACCTCGTTAAAGCTTCATTTTAGAGTGACTAAGAAGGATCCATGCTTACCTATTCATTTTCATGTTTTAAACTTGTTTAAATCTTGATGAAACCCAGATTTTAACCTTATTTAATCATAGATTCATAGGCTCCATTTTTTACTTGTTTATTATTACTATGGTGCAGCATGGTGTTTGCTCCGTCCGTTGAAACTCGGAGGATAGAGGGATCACACGGAAGGATGTAGAAGGGATAGCAGTCACGGCCCCTCTTATTATTTATGGTGTATATCTTTTTCTGGTGATGTTGGATCTAGCGGCGTTTGTCGAGTGCGTCAGGAGGTGCGAAGCCGCGAGCGAGCGAGTCGAGCGAGGCCGAGAATGAGAGAGATGTTTTTTTCTTTTTCTTTTCCGTGAGAGGGACAAATGTATGATCCAGAGACGACTTCCACTACGCATCCTCGGTGCGCGTCTTCTCTTGACAAAGAAGATGGCTGGGAGTTTGCGTACCTACTATAGTACTACTACACAAGAACCATATACATGTCAAACTTTTCAATCATGACCCACATGCATTTTATGTATATATTCACAACTTTTAATGCATGCATGAAAACTCAGCAAAATATGTGCATTTTGGGTTGTCGCACATAAATGTGCTTTTACTTGTCTTGCCACACCAATCCAATTTTCATGTGAGGGGGAAACATGACACACGATGGACATTTCCAATGTTTCACGAATTAATTATCTCAATTTGCATCCATATATATATGCGCCTGGTTACTGAAAGATCGAACCAAAGGTGAACTTGAAACGTTTTCATTTTCATGTTTTAAACTTGTTTAAATCTTGGTCAACCCTTGGATTTGACCAAGATTCATAAAAAATTCAAGTTGATAAAACAAGATCTAAACATATTAAAAGAAGAATCATGTATCTACACCCCCTAACCCTAAACCCGTCTTTTGAAGTCAAACATGAAGATACGTGGTTTTGGGTTTACAAGATGGAAATTTCAAAAACCTCCGAAAAGCTTAATTTTGGAGTGACTAAGAAGGATACATGCTTACTTTTTCATTTTCATGTTTTAAACTTGTTTAAAGCTTGGTCAAACCTAGCTAGCTAGGATTTGACCAAGATTCAACAAGTGCGCATAAAAATTCGAAAACCCCCAAAAATGAAAAACCATAACACATAGTCTTCTTGCGTCACATATATTGTAAGCATTCAAGTGTTGATAAACAATATCTAGACATATCAAACAAGAAAAATCATGTATCTATACCCCTAACCCTAAATTTGTCTTATGAAGTCAAGCATGAAGAGAAGTGGTTTGGGTTTTCAAACATGGAAATTTCGAAAACCGCCCAAAAGCTTCATTTCGGACCGACTAAGAAGGATCCATGCTTACCTTTTCATTTTCATGTTTTAAACTTGTTTAAATTCTTGTTCAAACCTAGGATTTGACCAAGATTCAAATGGGCATAAAAACAATCGAAAAAATCAAAAATGAAAAACCAAAGCACATAGTCTTCTTATGTCACATAGTAAGCCATTCAACTTGATAACAAGGTCTAGACCTATTCAAACCAGAAAAATCATGTATCTACCCCTAACCCTAAACTCATCTGTCTTATGAAGTCAAGCATGAAGAGAAGTGGTTTTGGGTTTCAAACATAGACATTTCAAAAGCCTCCCAAAAGCTTCATTTTGGAGTGACTAAGAAGGATCCATGCTTAATTTTTCATTTTATTGTTTTAAACTTGTTTAAATCTTGGTTAAACCTATGATTTGACCAAAATTTGATTCGGCATAAAAATTCAAAACAAATCAAATAAATGAAAACCAATGCACATAGTACATCTTCTTATGTCATATACTAAGCATTCAAGTTGATAAGCCAGGTCTAGACATATTCAAACTAGAAAAATCATGTATCTACCCCTAACCCTAAACTCGATTTGTCTTATGAAGTCAATCATGAAGAGGTGTTTTGGGTTTCATACATGGAAATTTCAAAAACCTTCCAAAAGCTTCATTTTGAAGTTACTAATTAAGAAGGATCACTACAAGAAAAGTTTGGCAACTTTTCTTGTAGTGGATCCAGGCTTAATTTTTCATTTTCATGTTTTAAATTTTGGTCAAACCTAGGATTTGACCAAGATACAAATGGGTAGAAAAAGTGTTAGGCGAGTAGTAGAATGGCATGACCAACAAGTTTCAAGTAAAATTTTGAATATGACCAAAATATACCAATTGATAGATGTGTTAACTTGGCTTCATGGGTGTGTGACCTAAGATTGAGCCATGGTACATTTTGCCAACAAAGTAGCAATTGAGTTGGCTTTCTACCTTAGTAGGCGTGCATTGGAAGGATGGATTATGCCGGCAAAGTTTTCAAACGTTCAAACTTTTCCTGCTTCTCATACAGTATTTGGCTCCTTGAGAAGCATTGATGTGATCATATGAGGTTATGCAAAACTTCGCCTTTCCCGTACTTTGCCCGAGCACTCGACACCCCTCGTCCCATGGCGACTCCTCCAGCCATAGCCCCGTGCACCCAGGCTCCACGACTCAGCCTCTGAGGGGTGTGCGCTAAAAGCTCGCAAATGTCTGTGTGCCATTGGTGTGCGATGAAGCAGGCGGCTCTGTGTCTTGCGGTGGCTAGACTCCCGGCGCCCTTTGATCTAGGAGAGGGAGAGGAGGGAGGGGGTCCCCTGAAGCGGCGGTGGCCTGTGTATCGGCGGCAGCCCGTGCAAGCAGCGGCAAAGTGGGCTGGTCTGAGCATAGGCATGCGCCGGGGCGAACCTCGCCGGTGAGGATGCTTCCATTGTGAAGAAGCACTTGCCATCCAGGGCTTCGTGTTCGCCAACAAACTCAGCGCCTCGGTCCATGGCGTTGCCGCCGTGGGGACGCCTGGGGCGGCGGCGACGTGCCGCAGCCCCAGCCTTTAGTGGGGACCAAAGTGCGACCGACCACATCACGTGCCGGCAAGCATTGGGGATGCCGATGGGCATCCACTGCCACACACAGATTTGGGAGGTTCTCGCCGGGCCGAGCTCCAAACTTCCATCATCGGAGCCGAGGGCTTGGTACTTCAAATTCCGAATCAGCAATCCTTCGACCCCAATCAGCTTCCGCCCGTGGTCCAAATCCGAGATATCTTGGCGGCAGCTATGCCGGTTGCTTAGCCTGACAACGGCAATCGACGATCCGCAAAACCTAGATGCCTTCCGAGGATTTGCAAGCAGCCGTCAATGCACTCGTGGAGGCATCGCATGCCGGTAGCAGCGGCGAATGCGGTATGTTGTTTTACTCCCTTTGTATGCTTTTGTCATAAAAATCAATTTGCTAATTCTCATTCGATTGAAAATTAGACCCATTCACCATCAACTCTCAAACAAAGGACACTAGTAATATGTAGAACTAGAAATTACACAAGATTTCTGTACTCCTAGTACTATTACTTCGACGCTGCATATTGTTTACACGAGGAAATTGCACAAACTACCGCTTAATTATTGCCGCCTTCGTTGCGTAAAACACTTTTTTAAACTGTAATTTTTTTCCGCACAAACCACCAACTATCGTGTTCTCGCTGTGGAGGTTCAAATTTAGGATTGAGCTGTTTAAGAGCAAATAGATGATCAGTGGACCACCAACTACTATAGTTTTAATTGCAAATAGAATCGATTTTGCAAAATTATGAAACGCACATAACGTTTGAATTACTACAATTTTTTTGAAGGTTTGATATTTTCATCATTTTTGTGTGAATCTTACACCAAGTAACACAACTTTCATACTGAATACAAAATATTTTCAAACTTCCTAGATTTGATAGCTCAAATATTTTTAATTACTAGTTTTTCAAGTATTTTAAAAAGTCGAAACACTATATTTTTGCCGAATGTTAGAAAATATATTTCATGATTATCCCATATTAGTTAAGAAGTACATAAACTAGTAGTAGTAATAAAGAACAGAGGGAGTTTATGGAGATACATCCATTAAGGGCATGTTAGTGTGTGTTGGTGTATTACTTATGCCTTCTTTGGTTAATACACTTCTCTAGTGATCCCCGCAAACCCTCTATTCTTGCCTAGAATACAAAAACTCCCCATCAAAGTATTAGTGCATTTTTTGGATGAGTATTCGAGAGGATTGGGTGAACACCAAGGATTTGCATAGGAAATTGGTACAATTGAATCCTTGGCTGTTTGATTTGTAGGATTGTTTCCGATAGGAATTTTTCCTAAGGATTTCTTTGCACATATTCCATAGAAAATTAAACATCTACTCATGCCTCTTTTTAAGAATGCTTTACTTTTCCTATGGTGGAATCAAACAAAGTTTGGATTCTATGAATTCCTATAGGATTGGAGTGGACATGACATTGCAATCCTACATTTCCCTATTCCTACATCTTTCGGTAGGCATTTGCCTAGAATAAATAACCATGTGTATTACTGAGTAGCAATAAAATATAGGTTTATTTCTCTAAAGCATCTTGCACTGTACTAGTACATGGCTTAAGAGACAATATTTTTACCATTTTTTTTGCGAGAAGACAATATTATTACTCCGTACCATAGTTACTAAGTACATTTTATTGGATGATGAAGTGATAGCCCTCATCAATGCATTGTGAATTATTAGGGCATGGGTCGCACGTGATTTACGAGTACACCGCACGATCGAGAGCCGCCGTCCCTCTTTGCTTTCTACCGATGCGGCGGAGCTCCTCCCCACACCCACGAATAACTGAAAGCCACAACTGCCGGGGAAAAGTCTTGCGCCGAGAAAATCTACAACCGTGGTTGAGTACATGTGTTTCTTAAGATACGAGTGCTCCAATGCATTTTTTTCTTTCCTTTTACTAATTTACCTTGAAAATCCCGCACGTCCACTTATTTGTGGACTGGAGGGAGTATCACGCCAAGAGGAAGTAGGACAATAGTGGGCGCTTATAGCCCGCCTACGTGGTACTTTTGCCACTGTTGGCTCTTCTATTGTTCTTGCTCTAAAGAAACCCCGATTGTGAAAGGCCAAGGCGTACTTCTTTGGTCACGCAAAATTCAAAATACTGCCATGGACATTGAATTGACATGACAACACATAGCTTGGGATGTCCAAATTTGCACGTTAGACCAGTGACTTGTTCTTCACCTTTTCAGAGGGAACAATGACTTTTTATTATGGGTCTATACTCTATACACTTTCCAAGAAAAAGGAGGAGATGCTGTAGAGTGTAGAGGAGCGAAGTCAAGCGCCCCGCCCCCACCTGCCCTATTTCGGTTCACCTCCATCGTCTACCTCCGCCCCCGCCCGCACCAATCGACCACCTTCCATAGCACGCGCCACTGCCGCCGCCATGCAGCCTTAGAATCAATTCCACCGCCCAGCTTTGAGAGCCTCCGTTCTTCATCTTCCCCGCCACCCGCCGCCATCGAACCCAAATTAAACTCCAACCCATTGAACCCAAACCTCCTAGCCCCCCCCCCTGCCCTGCGATGGCGGCATCGAACAAGGAAAATGATGACTCGAACTGTTTCGAAGGTCTTTTCCGAAGGTCCCCTTGAAGAACTCGTAACAAGATGCGACGTCATCACCGCCGCGAGCCTCGCTCGGTTCGTCCAAACTATTTTTCGACTCGCAAATGATAGTGCAACTCTATCTTTTCTCTGCCGTTTAGCCTCCCATGTGTTCTTCATTCTCACCTGACTAAGGTAGCACGGGATTGCAAGCCGACGCCGCCGGACAGTTCTCCTCCGACGCCGTGATGCCGACGGCACGGTAAGCAGTGGGTAGGTGCCAATGGAGATTGGGTTGCCATGGTTGACACCGGCTTTCCCGCTTGCAAATGGAAACTTGTCAACGTCTACACTCGCCGTGAAATTCCTCTCCCTGTGCCGTTTGAAACCACCCACATTCCAAATATATACCACCACAACCTTCGTGCTATTATATTTCACAAGATATATATTTGCCAAGTTCCCACAACTGCTAGGGGGTACAAAAATTTCTCTCTTGTTGCTGTTTTTGACATCAGAGTTGCCCTCCTTTGCGGCGAAGATTCTGGATGGACAGTTCTACAGAGCCCAAGTCCCACATCTTTTACAATTACAGCGATGCAATTCTCCACAATGGGCTTGTGTTTGCCACAACTCATACTGGCACTGTTCACGCATGGAATCCTCAGCAAGCAGGTAATTTTCCTCCGGACGTAGTGTATGATGAGCTTCATTATTCATGGCTGTAAAGATAATTTTAATGCACAAACTTATTAATTTTCGAACCCGACCGATCCGACTTGGAGGCTTGGGGCATATTTGCTTCGGATGAAATTTCATTGGTATTTAGACTTTTTATTCGAGATGATTACCATAGAAAAATTTGAGGATTGTATAATTAGGAGTTTTATTCTCGCATTGAATTATGTTGGATTTTGACCTCTACTTGAACTTCTTGAAATGAATCCTTTGGTTTCCCATGTGATGTACTCAAATACACCAATATGCTGTATTATTGAATGGAAATGCCATTATATCATCCCATCCGAATCCTAATGCGTTTTCCCAATTCTTACGTTTTCAGATTTGTGCAAACCAAACATACCCTTCTTAACAGCAATTTCGCTTTCAAGCAGGTCCTCCGCTGATCGTAGAGCCACCGCCCATTGTGTTTGAATGGCGGTGTGCACTTGATGATGCTCTTGGCCATGATCACGAGGTCGATTATGGCATGTGGTGGTTAGCAAGATCTATAGATGGTTCTAGACTTCTTCTGATCCATACACTGGGCATTGCTGATGAAAGGGAATATTCCTGTAAAGTTTGCCATACCGCTTCGATCGTCGTGTTCATCATGGTCGCACTGTTGGCAACTATGCTTCCGGGTTTGGTTGCCTGGTGTTCACGAAGGACACTAGTAAGTTAAATGAAGGTATTCCATGGGAAAAGATTGATGACCTTGGAGAATATTCTCTTTTCCTTGGAGTGAACTATCCGATTATGCTGCCATTAGGCGGTGCATATGTTGTCCCAGGATGTCTGACGAGAAGAAATTGTGTGTACACCTTGCCGAATGAAGCATGGCTTCGCAATTCGCAGCTGCCTGAAATATGCCGATTCAGCCTGAATCGTGAAGATTGCGCCGTTGGTTTCCAAACCAACGCCTTGGAGAAAACATGCAAAACAAAAAAAGATAGGTACCTGGTAAAGACACCGCTTTGGTTCATCCCAAACTTCGCCAACGCCCCGGATTGGAACAAGTGTGATGTTAATTCTGAAACAGGGCCTGCAGCCATTGTAGCTACTGATAGTATGTAATTTCATAGCTAATGAACGAGGCAATTGTGGTCTACTAATTACAACTGTTTTGTAAAGAGGTGGTCTATAAGTATACCCTCTCTTCATTGATGCATTTGTGGTCTACATGATGGTACTCTTAAATATATGGGTGTGGCTCCTCAACACATAATGTGGGGGTATTATTGTGTTAAAGTTGAAGGCTTGATCAACTATAGGTTCACTTCTCTAGTTACATTACTAGGTACTCCGGTTGGTTATGTTGTGATGAACACATTGTGTTCTGTTGTTCAATGAAGACAAAAGTAGAACTATGGTATGCTTATGTTTAAGAGCAAGCGAGGGTTTAGCTTGAGATGTTAAAATTCAGATTTGAACTATTTTTTGATATGGAAATTTGAAATATATATGGTACCGTATATGATTATGTATAACAACAAGCGACGAAAGGGCCGATGCTCCTATTCCTTGTCGGCGGGAGGACTATGTGTGCGGCGACTTGAGCCAAATTAGAAGGCCATAGCTATGTTGATTGGTCCTTGAAGTTGGAGGGGCTAGGATTTCGGATGAGCGGAGTGGGGGAAGTTGTTGCTCATGGAACAGAAGTCCTTAAAATAGTAATGTTAGTATATAGGAGTACAAGGTATATACTTGTACTATTTTAGTACTATAATAAGTATATCGGGTTCATCAAAAAGAATTATCTCGGGTTCACAACCACGTGGGGTCAAGGTGAGGGAAAGTTGGTCAATACCTCTTACCGCTATATCCCCGCCCCAAGTTCTAATGCGCAAGTGCCGTTATTTTTTTAAAGGGAAATAGTGGTTCCTCTCCCCGAAACATGCCCCGCATCTCCACCTCCTAGTATCGTAGTACTGCTACTGTATCTTCTCCAAAAAAACCCTCTTCTGTCTCTTTCTCCCCTTCACCCCTCTCTCCCTTGCATTAGATTACCGACTCCAATGAAGCGTAAGCGTAAGGTTGAGGAGATTCCTGATTGCTACCACCAGCCCATGGGGTGGGGCAACCTCCACTACCCACTGGTGGAGAACATAGCCGAGCGGGCGGATATCCTCAAGACTGGTGGCCTCGCTCGAGGCATGATCGGCATGCGGCATGCCATCCGCGGAGCGCATAAGGTTCCGTTCGGTTTACCGAGCCTCGCTCCACCGCGACCCCGAGACATGGCCAGTACGACCGCGACAATACTGTAAGAGTATTTATTTATTTACTCATCTCGTTTCAGCTTGTGTTTTTTCAATCCACTTTTCTTATTGCCAAACATCATGCTTGAATTTAGACTCAACATCATCACCTGATTTGGGAGTACTGTAAGGTTTGCCGCCTTCACTATGCACATGTACTCTTCGGAATTGCTTTATTTATCCATTACATCCGTGCTTCAGTTCTGCACAATCCGCTCTTCATTCTGTCGAATACCTTGCATGCATAGACAATTTTGAAACAAATCCTATTTGCAGGGCATTCACGCGTTGCCGATGCCATTAGACAAGACGACAGTTCCAGAGCATTTATCCATACCAAGGAGGAACCGGATGGACATGGACCCATGCACCGGGTGGGTTGTAACGGCGACCGGGTGGCATTTGTCCAAGCAGACGGGCACTTGACGATCCGCAACATATACATATCAGATACTATTATACCTCTTCCATCTCTGCAAGATGCAGGAATTTCTTTGGGCCCTACTAGTGAATGGTGGCATGGCAGCCCACCATTCCTGTTCAAATACAAAATAGATAAAAAGTACGGATCGTCAAGATGCCGTACAAAGATGATCTAGCAGGGCCATGGCATTACGAGGTAATCGTTGTATTTGACGAATTGATCGCTATCCTACAAGCGCCCCTAGAAAAGGAGTGGAATATCCTGAGAAACCCCGAATTCTTTGATAGAAACAGCTATGTCGATGCCATGGGCATTCCCGGATATGGTACAAGTTCACACCTACATCGTGTATACGCAGCTACATATCCGTATGGAGATGTTCTGGTTTGGGAACCATATACCCGTGGTGAGTCTTTGTTTTATGTCTTAACTAGTAAATGGCATGCCGCACATGTTGGACCAATTACGATTCGCAATACTGATGTATAAAAGTTGCGTTCTAAATGTTGTTCAAACTTTCAATACAACTAATAATTTGGTTATACCATCAAAATAAGTGTGAGCATACAGCTTATAAATATGAACAAAAATTTGGAACCTTTCTTAATCACTATCAAGTGGGACGTGTGATATCGGTGTGAGACTCGCCTCGATTTTTCTTCATAATGGAAACATGACGGTTCTAGAAACACGTGGACACCGGTGTGGTATTTTTTTCACGCGAATACCTCTAATCCCAACCGTTAGATTTTGGACACCAACCGTTGGAATTGCTGCTACATGTCTTGTTAAAAACTCGGTGCCTTATAGTAGTAGAAAATAGAAGATAGAAGAGAAGAGATAATTTTCAGTGTAGTTCCTACTTGCCGCATTGTGGTTGATCTTTGTGCATTGCAGGGACACATGCAGCCCCGCGTCTCATTGACGCCCCGTCATTGAAGATGAAGAAGCGTATGGCTGCAATTTTCGCTCAAATCGAGGGAGATGCTGTCATGGAAGATGATGAAGCAAATGTGGCTCAAGGCGATGGAGGTGCCGATGAAGATAATGATGCCGATGAAGAAGAATTAGAAGAAGAAGAATTAGAAGAAGACGAATTCGATGATGAAGAATTAGATGATGATGGTGATAATCATAATTATGAAGATGAAGATGTATTTCTTGGATTTTCGGACCAGCGCACTTGGTTCCTGGCACCAATGAGAGCAGAGTCCATTACTGGTGAATCTGATCTCGCGTGGATTCAGTGTTAAAGGTTATCGGCCCATCCTCGGTCCTCCAATATTACATATGGGTAACAAGCCGAGGTCTTATCCTTTGGTACGGTGCTACGTTTTCTTGAGATCTGCCCATACCTTGGACCCTGTAGAAGAGGCAAGGTGGGAAAGATTGAACAATTTGAAGGGGCGTTCTTTATTTCTTGGACTCAATCACCCAATTTTCATGCTACCCCCGCCAATCGACGCAGAGGCTGCAGAACCAGATTTCCAATTGTTCAAACCTGACTGTGTCTTTGCTACCCACAATCGCGCCCGTGATACATGGATACGTCCAAGGCCAAATTGGTGCGTAATGCACGTCAATGGAGGTCCTGCCATAGGCTCAAGATTGCAGGACAAAAAAGAGAAGATTGAACATAGAGCCGAAGCACCCATGTGGTTCGTCCCAACACTTCCACCTGTTTTTCCTTGAGAAATAAGAGACAGATGGTGACCTTATTTTATAGAGAAAACATAGTGTTCGTGAACTTAACCTCATGAACATTCGCTGTTCGGTTTTTGCTGAAATCAAAATTTTGCAGAGATGAAGATCTTTGTTTGAATCCCGTGCCGAACATATTTTTCACAAATTAGCTACCCGTATTGTGATGAATACATGCTGGTTTGTTGTTTGGTGCAAGAGCGCACATGAAGATCTTTGTCCCGAATACCACAATGGACATCTTTTTTTCTTCAAAATTAGCTAAGCTCACGCTATTAGGCGCAAATGCCTATTAAGAGATTTGGTGCTCTTGGGCACCAAGTGTTCTCGCTATTTTAGAAAAAATAAAAATATATTTATTTGTTCAAAAAATTAGAAAAAAATCATGGAGTAGCTAATGAATTGTCCCATAAACGTGCAAAATTTCAGTTTCAAATACAAAAATTCTGGCTACACAAAAGTAACAAACGTGTGGATCCGGGTATGCATATTTCAAATCTCCAAATTTCAACAGATTTTGTCTTTTTTGTGTAGTCTACAATATAAAGAATGTCATATTAAAATTTTACACGCTTGTAGGTTACTTTATTTATTATGTCTACATTCATTTTCAGATTTTTTTGAAACAAATATGTATGATATTTGATTTTTTTTTAAACAGCAGGAGCACTGGTGCCCATTAGCCAAAGACACTTTTCGCAAATGCCTTCAATAAAGGAACGGATGGTGACCTTATTTTATAGAGAAACCATAGTGTTTGTGAACTTAAAGTGATGAACACACGCCGTTCGGTTTTTGGTGAAATCAAAATTTAGCAGAGATGAAGATCTTTGTTTGAATCCCGTGATGAACACATTTTTCCTAAATTAGCTACCAGTATTGTGATGAATACATGCCGGTCTGTTTTTCTGTGGAGTAGCAGTACATGCAGGGATCGAAAGAAACGGCAAAGTAGCCGTAAATCGTGGGTCAAATATAAATTCGAGAAAGGAAACGTTTATTCAACAAGTAGCCGACATGTGGACGTATCTTGCAGCCGCGGCCTCAACATTTATCATTCAGTAGAGGATGACATGTGGGACCCACGAACCAAGCATCGTTCTCGACGTTTCTCAAAGGGGGCAGGAGATCGAAAGAAAAAGGCAAGTAGCTCGAAATCATGTGTCCAAAAAATCCAAGAAAGGAAAGGTTTATCGCACAAAGAGGCTGACATATTGTACCCAGTTTGCAGCAGCGTCATCAACGTTTCAAAGGCGGTGGAGTTCGAAAGAAAAAGGCAAATAGCCGTAAATTAGGGGTCAAAAATAAATCCAAAGAAAGGAAACTTTTATCGTACAAAGAGGCCGACATGTGGGACCCAACCAAGCAGTCGTCCTCAACGTTTCTAAGGTGGCAGTAATGGAAAAAAGGCAAATAGCCGTAAATTAGGGGTCAAAAATAAATGCAACAATAGAAACTCTTATTGTTCATAGAGGCCGACATGTTGGACCCATGAGCCAGCCAGGCCCTCAACGTTTCAAAGGCGTCACGGATCAAAAGAAAAGAACCAAGTAGTCATTAATTAGGTGTCAAAAATAAATCCAAGAAAGTAAATGTTTTACTTTTCATAGAGGCTATCATATGGGACCCATGAGCCAGCAGCCGTCCTCAACGTTTCTAAGGCGGCCGGGGATCGAAAAAAGCGAAGTAGCCATTAATTAGAGGTCAACAATAAATCCAAGAAAAGAAATGTTTATTGTTCTTAGAGGCCGACATGTGGGAGCTATGCGCCGACAGCCGTCCTCATCGTTTCAAAGGCGGTCGGGGATCCAAAGAAAAAGGCAAATAGCCGTAAATCGTGGGTAAAAAAATCCAAGAAAAGAAATATTATTGTTCATAGAGGCCGGCATGTGGGACCCATGAGCCAGCAGTGCCCACAATTTCAAAGGCGGCACATGATCGAAAGAAAAAGGCAAGTGACCAAAAATCGGGGGTAAAAATCCAAGAAAAAACTTTATTGTACATAGAGGATGACATGCGGGTCCCATGAGCCAACAACTTACTCGTCGTTTCGCAGGGCCGAGGCGGCATGAGATCGAAAGAAAAAGGAAAGTGACCAAATATCAGGAGCAAAAAATAATCCATGAAAAGAAACTTCATTGTACATAGAGGATGACATAGGGTCCCATGTTGTAGCAAATGTCCGAACGTTTCAAAGACGACATGAGATCGAAAGAAAAAGGCAAGTGACCAAATATCGGAGCCAAAAATAATCCAAGAAAAGAAACTTTTATTGTACCTTTGAGAGCTCGGCATGAGATTGAAAGAAAAAGGCAAGTGACCAAATATCGGAGCCAAAAACCTAGAAAAGAAACTTTTATTGTACATAGAGTATGACATGCGGGTCCCATGACGCCGCAAAGATCCTCAACGTTTCCAAGGCGGCAGGGATCAAATGAAAAGGAAATAGCCAAAAAGCAGAGGGTGAAAAAATCGAAGAAAAGAAACTTTTATTGTTCATAGTGGATGACATGTGGGAGCCATGAGGCAGCAGCATCCTCAACGTTTCCAAGCAGCAGGGGATCGAAAGAAAAAGGAAATAGCCAAAAATCAGAGCGTGAAAAATAATCCAAGAAAAGAAACTTTTATTTTACATAGAGGATGACATGTGGGTCCCATTTTGCAACAGCGGTCTCAACGTTTCAAATGCGGCTTGAGATCAAAAGAAAACGAAAGTAGCCCGAAATTAGGGGGAATAAAACTCCAAGAAAAGAAAGTTTTTTGTACATAGAGGATGACATACGGGTCCCAAGGCGACAGGGGAACAAAAGAAAAAGGAAATAGCCAAAAATCAGAGGGTGAAAAAAATCCAAGAAAAAGAAACTTTTAGAGTTCATAGTTCATAGAGGATGACATGCGGGTCCCATGAAGCAGCAGCGTCCTCAACGTTTCCAAGGCACACAGGACCAAAAGAAAAAGGATGTACCCGCTGGGCCTTTTGATCAAAAAATAATCCAAGATAAGGAAGATATAAATTGGGGCTGCCTGGCCATCTGGGCCTTGTAACCTGCTGGACGTCTTTTGACTCGTACAATTTCAGCCCACTCCAAAACAAGAAAGTCCTATGCTTCGCAAAACAAAACAAAAACAAGGAGATTCATATTAGTTCGTTTATGTAAAAATAAAGATTTAATTTATCCGTTTGCAATAGCTCGTAGCGAAATACACTTTTTATTGTCTCGCAAAATAATCAAGATATCACATGTTTCTTGTACGGGAGGCCGACATCGGGACCCATGAGCCAACAGCAGTCGCCAAAGTTTTAAAGGCGGCAGGGATCGAAAGAAAAAATAAATCAAAAATCAGTTGGTAAAAAAATCAAAGAAAAGAAACATTTATCGTTCTGAGAGGATGACATGCGGGACCCATGTGGCAAGCAAGATCCTCAACGTTTCCAAGGCAAAGCACGGATCCAAAAAAAGGCAAAATAGCCGTAAATTAGGGGTCAAAATAACTCCAAGAAAAGAAAGGTTTATCGTCCATAGAGGCCGACATGTGGGACCCATTAGCGAGCAGCATTCTTCAACGTTCAAAGGCGGCAGGGATCAAAAGAAAAAGGAAGTAGCCGTAAATTAGGGGTAAAAAATAACTCCAACAATGGAAACTTTTATTGTTCATAGAGGATGACATGCGGGACCCATGAGCCAGCAGCTTCCTCAACGTTTCAAAGGCGGCATGGGATCGAAAGAAAAAGGCAAGTGACCAAATATCGGGAGCCAAAAATAATCCAAGAAAAGAAACTTTATTGTACATAGAGGATGACATGCGGGTCCCATGAGCCAGCAGCTTCCTCAACGTTTCAAAGGCGGCATGGGATCGAAAGAAAAAGGCAAGTGACCAAAGAGCCAAAAATAATCCAAGAAAAGAAACTTTATTGTACATAGAGGATGACATGCGGGTCCCATTTAGCAAGCAATGGTATCACCGTTTGAGATGCGGCAGGAGGTCGAAAGAAAAAAGGCAAGTGACCAAATATCGTGGGCCAAAAAATCCAAGAAAAGAAAGTTTTATAGTACATAGAGGATGACATGCGGGTCCCATTTTGCAAGCAACTGTATCACCGTTTGAGAGGCGTAGTGGGATCGAAAGAAAAAGGCAAGTGACCAAATATGAGGTGCCAAAAATAATCAAAGAAAAGAAAGTTTTCAACGTTTCAAAGGCGGCAGGGATCAAAAGAAAAAGGAAGTAGCCGTAAATTAGGGGTCAAAAATAACTCCAAGAAAGGAAACTTTTATTGTTCATAGAGGATGACATGCGGGACCCAAGCGCCAGCAGCTTTCCTCAACGTTTCAAAGGCGGCATGAGATCGAAAGAAAAAGGCAAGTGACCAAATATCAAGCACCCGAAAATAATCCAAGAAAAGAAATTTACCGTACATAGAGGATGACATGTGGGACCCATTTTGCACATGACCAAAAGAAAATGAAGTAGCCGTAAATCGTGGGGTGAAAAAATCCAAGAAAAGAAAGATTTCAATTGGGCCGCATCCGGACATCTCGGGCCTTCGAACTATCCCGCCGGGCCTTTTGACTCGCACAATTTCAGCCCACTCCAAAACAGAAAGTTCGGTTTTTTCTCAAAAAAAAACAGAAAGTCCTATGCTTCGCAAAAACAAAAACGAGGACACTCAACATATAAGTTTGTTTATGTAAAAATGAAGATTTAATTTATCCGTTTGCAATAGCTCGTAGCGAAATACACCGTTTATTGTCCGGAAAATAATCAAGATATCACATGTTTCTTGTACGTGGAGGCCGACATCGGGACCCATGAGCCACAGCACGTCGCCAACGTTTCAAAGGCGGCAGGGATCGAAAATAAAATAAAAACTAAAAATCAGTTGGTAAAAAATCCAAGAAAAGAAAACATTTATCGTTCCGAGAGGATGACATGCGGGACCCATGAGGCAGCAAAGATCCTAACGTTTCCAAGGCGGCAGGGATCAAAAGAAAAAAAGGAAATAGCCGTAAATTAATTAGGGGTAAAAATAAATCCACCAAAGGAAACTTTTATTGTTCATAGAGGATGACATGTGGGACCGACCCGCCAACAACCGTCCTCATCGTTTCAAAGGGGGCAGGGATCAAAAGAAAAAGGCAAATAGCCGTAAATTAGGGGTCAAAAATAACTCCAAGAAAGGAAACTTTTATTGTTCGTAGAGGATGACATGGGGGACCCATGAGCCAGCAGCTTACTCAACGTTTCAAAGGCGGCATGAGATCGAAAGAAAAAACGCAAGTGACCAAATATGAGGTGCCAAAAATAATCCAAGATTTATTGTACATAGAGGATGACATGCGGGTCCCATTTTGCAGCAGCTGTCTCAATGTTTGAAATGCGGCTTGAGATCAAAAGAAAAAGAAAGTAGCTAGAAATTAGGGGGTCAAAAAAAAAAAAAGTTGATGGACATAGAGGTTGACATGCGGGTCCCATGTGCCAGCAGCTTACTCAACGTTTCAAAGGGGCCAGGGATCAAAAGAAAAAGGCAAATAGCCAAAAATCGTAGGGTGAAAAAAATCCAAGAAAACAAACTTTTATAGCACATAGAGGATGACATGCGGGTCCCATGAGCCAGCAGGTTCCTCAACGTTTCAAACGTGGCATGAGATCGAAAGAAAAAGACAAGTGACGAAATGAGCCAAAAATAATTCAAGAAAAGAAACTTGATTGTACATAGAGGATGACATGCGGGTCCCATGTGTAAGCAGCTTACTCAACGTTTCCAAGGCGGCAGGGCATCAAAAGAAAAAAGGAAATAGACAAAAATCGTAGAGTGAAAAAAACCATAGAAAATAAACTTTTATAGCACATAGAGGATGACATGCGGGTCCCATGAGCCAAGCAGGTTCCTCAAAGTTTCAAACGTGGCATGAGATCGAAAGAAAAAACGCAAGTGACCAAATATCAGAGCCAAAAATAATCCAAGAAAAGAAAGTTTTATAGTACATAGAGGATGACATGCGGGTCCCATTTAGCAGCAGCGGTATCACCGTTTGAGAGGCAAGCAGGGATCGAAAGAAAAAGTAAAGTACCAAATATGAGGTGCCAAAAATAATCCAAGAAAAGAAAGTTTTATAGTACATAGAGGATGACATGCGGGTCCCATTTAGCAAAGAGGTTCCTCAACGTTTCAAACGTGGCATGAGATCGAAAGAAAAAGGCAAGTGACCAAATATCAGAGCCAAAAATAATTCAAGAAAAGAAACTTGATTGTACATAGAGGATGACATGCGGGTCCCAATTAGCAAGCAGCTGTATCACCGTTTGAGAGGCCGCACGGGATCGAAAGAAAAAGGCAAGTGACCAAATATCGGAGCCAAAAATAATCCAAGAAAAGAAATTTTATTGTACGTAGAGGATGACATGCGGGTCCCATTTTGCAAGCAGCGGTCTCAACGTTTCCAAGGCGGCACGTAACCAAAAGAAAAATGAAGTAGCCGTAAATCGTGGGGTGAAAAAATCCAAGAAGAAAGATTTCAATTGGGCCGCATCCGGACATCCGGGCTTTCGAACTATCCCGCTTGGCCTTTTGACTCGTACAATTTCAGCCCACTCCAAAACAGAAAGTTCCGAATTTTCTAAAAAACAGAAAGTCCTATGCTTCGCAAAGACAAAAAACAAGGAGATTCAACATATAAGTTTGTTTATGTAAAAATAAAGATTTAATTATCCGTTTGAAATAGCTCAGAGCGCAATACATTGTTTATTGTCTGCAAAATAATCAAGGTATCATATGTTTCTTGGACGGGGAGGCCGACATCGGGGACCCATGAGCCAACAACTACTGTCAATGTTTTAAAGGCAGCAGGGATGGAAAGAAAAAATAAACCAAAAATCTGTTGGTAAAAAATCCAAGAAAAGAAACATTTTCGTTCCGAGAGGATGACATGCGGGACCCATGAGGCAAGAAGATCCTCGCCGTTTATTGTTCATAGAGGTTGACATGTGGGACCCGTGAGCCAGCGGCGTCCTCAACGTTTTAAAGGCTGCAGTGATCGAAAGAAAAATAAGCCAAAAATCGTTTGGTCAACAAAATCCAAGAAAATAAACATTTACCGTTCCGAGAGGATGACATGCGGGACCCATGAGGCAGCAAGATCCTCAACGATTCCAAGGCGGTAGGGAAATATCCAGAAATTAATTAGGGGTTCAAAATAAATCCATCAAAGGAAACTTTTATTGTTCATAGAGGATGACATGTGGGACCGACCCGCCAACAGTCGTCCTCATCGTTTCGCAGGGGGCAGGAGATCAAAAGAAAAAGGCAAATAGCCATAAATTAGGGGTAAAAAATAACTCCAAGAAAGGAAACTTTTATTGTTCGTAGAGGATGACATGCGGGACCAATGAGCCAGCAGCTTACTCAACGTTTCAAAGGCGGCATGAGATCGAAAGAAAAAGGCAAGTGACAAAATATCATGAGCCAAAGATAATCCAAGAAAAGAAACTTTATTGTACGTAGAGGATGACATGCGGGTCCCATTTAGCAGCAGACGGTCTCAACGTTTCAAATGCGGCTTGAGATCAAAATAAAAAGAAAGTTGATTGTACATAGAGGATGACATGCGGGTCCCATGAGTCGACAGCTTACCCAACGTTTCCAAGGCGGCAGGGATCAAAAGAAAAAGGAAATAGCCAAAAATCGAGGGTGAAAAAAATAAAGAAAATAAACATTTATAGCACATAGAGGATGACATGCGGGTCCCATGAGCCAACAGGTTCCTCAACGTTTCAAACGTGGCATGAGATCGAAAGAAAAAGGCAAGTGACCAAATATGAGGAGCCAAAAATAATTCAAGAAAAGAAAGTTTTATAGTACATAGAGGATGACATGCGGGTCCCATTTAGCAAGCAGCGGTATCACCGTTTGAGAGGCGGCAGGGATCGAAAGAAAAAGGCAAGTGACCAAATTTGAGGTGCCAAAAAAACTCCAAGAAAAGAAAGTTTTATAGTACATAGAGGATGACATGCGGGTCCCATTTAGCAGCAGCGGTATCACCGTTTGAGAGGCGGCATGGGATCGAAAGAAAAAGGCAAGTGACCAAATATGAGGTGCCAAAAATAATTCAAGAAAAGAAAGTTTTATAGTACATAGAGGATGACATGCGGGTCCCATTTAGCAGCAAGCGGTATCACCGTTTGAGAGGCGGCAGGGATCGAAAGAAAAAGGCAAGTGACCAAATTTGAGGTGCCAAAAAAACTCCAAGAAAAGAAAGTTTTATAGTACATAGAGGATGACATGCGGGTCCCATTTAGCAAGCAGCGGTATCACCGTTTGAGAGGCGGCAGGGATCGAAAGAAAAAGGCAAGTGACCAAATATGAGGTGCCAAAAATAATTCAAGAAAAGAAAGTTTTATAGTACATAGAGGATGACATGCGGGTCCCATTTAGCAGCAGCGGTATCACCGTTTGAGAGGCGGCAGGGATCGAAAGAAAAAGGCAAGTGACCAAATTTGAGGTGCCAAAAAACTCCAAGAAAAGAAAGTTGATTGCACATAGAGGATGACATGCGGGTCCCATTTAGCAAGCAGCGGTCTCAACGTTTCCAAGGCGGCAAGGGATCAAAAGAAAAAGGAAGTAGCCGTAAATCGTGGGGTCAAAAAAATCCAAGAATAGAAAGAATTTTGGTTCATAGAGGATGACATGCGGGACCCATGATCCCGCATCGTAAACGGCTCGATCGGAGAACGTTGAACGAGATGGCGCGATCGAGAAAAAACAATGCCGAGAGGCTGCCATCCGGGCCCTACATCCCCGGGCGGTGCGGATTTGCGTTGACTCGGCCGGCGAACCCGAGAATTCGCGATGCACCACGTCCCGGCCACCATACGCGACGTTTTGGCCGCTTCGTCGGGCTAGGTGGCCTCAAAAACGAGAAAAAAATTTTTTTGACATGAACCACGGAGGGACCCAAAATCGTCGGCCATGGTACACCAGCAACCACGGCGCGACTTCAACTTCGTCGGCCATGGCAACTTTTCTTGTAGTGTGGTGTGCACAATTTCCATTGGCAAATGTTAGCCATATAGATGTGGCAACATCGGATCATCGAGGAGTCCTTCTGAGGTTGTCTGATGAAACTGAGTTGAGGAAGGGAAAGGGTTTGTTTCGATATGAGGCTATGTGGGATAGGCACCGGAACGCGAAGCAAGCTGTCACTAATGGTTGGCTGGCGTAAGAAGCTTCCTCGGTAGGAGATGTGAGAGGGAAATTGGAGGTCCTCGCTAATAACCTTGGCTCATGGGGCTTACATACTTTCGGTAGCGTAAGAAAGGAAATTAGAAAGTTAAAGAGTGAGCTTGAGCACCTGAGGAGTGCTCCGGGACGGGTTGGCCCAAGTCTAGCAGAGATTAAAGTAAATGATAATCTTGTTGAGCTCTACCATAGGGATGAAGTTATGTGGAGACAGCGTTCACGAGTTCAATGGCTCAGCGAGGGAGACAAAAACTCAAAAAAAATTCATCAGCGTGCGAGTATTAGGAGGAAGAACTTGGTTAAAGCTCTAACCAAGGCTGATGGAGAAATTGTAGATAATGTAAAAGACATGGAAACCATGACGGCTGATTTTTACAAGCAGTTATACACGTCAGAGGGGGTACAGGGGATGGATCAAGTCGTCCAGCATGTCCCGAGGAAGGTTACACCGGCTATGAATGCAATCCTGTTGGCCCCTTATGAGGCTGACGAGGTCAAGAAAGCTCTGTTCCAGATGTTTCCGCTTAAGGCACCTGGCCCTGATGGTTATCCGGCTTTCTTTTTTCAGAAACATTGGGATATATGTGGACCTGATGTTACCCGGGCAGTTTTAAGTATTGTGCAGGGCAATGAGTCGGCGGAGATTATCAATGACACTATTCTGGTAATTATTCCTAAGGTAAAAAATCCGACATTGCTCTCACAATTTCGTCCGATTAGTCTTTGTAACGTTACGTATAAGATTGCCTCCAAGGTCTTGGCAAACCGTCTAAGGCGAGATCCTTCCTGACATTATTTCTGAAGAACAATCGGCATTTGTGTCTGGTCGACTTATAACTGACAACATAATATCTGCTTATGAGTGTCTCCATTTTATGAAGAGAAACAATTCTAAGAACAATCCTTATTGTGCTCTCAAGCTTGATATGATGAAAGCATACGACCGGGTAGAGTGGGAGTATTTGGAGGCGATTATGCTGAAACTGGGGTTTTCACAGCAATGGACTTCAGTCATTATGGGTATGGTAAACTCGGTTTCGTCCTCGGTATTATTCAATGGGAACAAGTTGGAGGAATTTAAACCAACAAGAGGTATAAGACAAGGTGATCCAATCTCACCCTATCTCTTCTTATTAGCGACAGAAGGGCCTTTCGTGCATTTTAAAAAGTAATGTTCGGTCATCGCATCTCGAAGGAATTAAAGTGGCCCCGCTGCACCGCCGATGGAACCACTTGTTGTTTGCGGATGATAGCCTGCTGTTCTTTAAGGGAAGTAGAGAGGGAGCAGAAGCTTTGTCTGGCTTATTGGAGGTTTACTGTCAAGCTTCAGGACAGAGGATAAACAGGGATAAATCATCAATCTTCTTTACCAAAGGCTGTCCCCAAGCTGTAAGAGAAGTGGTCAAGAATATCTTGCTGGTTGTAAATGAGTCACTAAATGAAAGATACCTTGGCATGCCCACAGATGTGGGGAGCTCAATTAATGGAACTTCTAAATTCCTCAGGGAGCGTGTCTGGAACAAGATTAAGGGATGGATTGAAAAGATCTTGTCGGCAGGGGGAAAGGAGGTACTGGTGAAGTCCATTGCGCAGGCCATCCCAGTGTTCTTGATGGCATGTTTTCGTTTACCCCGTGGCTTATGTGATCACATCAACTCCTTGATCCGTCAGTTCTGGTCGGGGAGCAAGCAAGGGAAGCGCAAAGTGCATTGGGTATCGTGGGAGGTTATGACGAGGCCAAAACATCTGGGGGGTTTAGGATTTCGTGACATTGAGCTATTCAATCTAAGCTTGCTTGCGCGGCAGTCCTGGAGAATTCTACAGGAGCCAAACTCCTTGAGTGCGCGGCTCCTGAAGGCTATCTATTTCCCTAACTCGTCAATTCTAGAGGCTGAACTTGGCCCACACCCTTCGAAGATATGGCGGTCAATCTTGGATGGAAGGTAGGTCCTCGCCCAGGGACTGATCAGACGGATAGGCGATGGGAGAACTACGAAGATCTGGGAGCATAATTGGCTGCCAAGAGATACGAACATGAGACCGATAGTTTCTTTAAAGCAAAACCCTCCTATACTGGTCAGCCACCTGATTGATGAAACTAGCTCGACTTGGAGGGAGGAAATTATCCGGGAATTTTTCTTACCAATGGATGCGGAAGTTATTATGAGTATTCCATTGTGCACTAGGAGGCAGGAAGATTTTTGGGCCTGGAACTTTGATAGAAGAGGAATTTTCAGTGTAAGATCGGCGTATAGGATGATGATATCGACCAAAATCAACAGAGAAAATTACTATGAAGGCAATCCAGGGTCTCTCTAATGTCGAAGCCGATTCGAAAGCATGGTGCTCCTTATGGAAAGTGCAAGTTCCCTCGAAAGTAAGGGTTTTTCTCTGGCGGCTAGCCCAACAATCACTACCTACAGCTGATCTATTGGAACACCGTAACATGTCACAATCGAGCCGATGCTCCCTTTGTGGTGGTGCGGATTCATGGAGACATTCCTTAATTGAATGCAACATGTCTGCCAGTGTGTGGGCTCTTTCTGATGATGAAATGGTAGAGCATATGCGGGCTGTCGGAGAGCCAAGTGCGAAGAACTGGTTGTTTAAGATGATTGAAACGTTATCACATGTTCAATTCACCAGGCTGACTGTTGATTTGTCTCCGACGTATCGATAATTTCTTATGTTACATGCCACATTATTGATGATATCTACATGTTTTATACACATTATATGTCGTATTTATGCATTTTCCGGCACTAACCTATTAACGAGATGCCGAAGAGCCGCTTCGTTGTTCTACTGCTGTTTTTGGTTTCAGAAATCCTAGTAAAGAAATATTCTCGGAATTGGACAAAATCAACGCCCGGGGTCCTATTTTTCCACGAAGCTTCCGGAAGACCGAAGGGAAGACGAAGTGGGGCCACGGGGCGCCGCCACACTAGGGCGGCGCGGCCCGGGAGGGGCCGCGCGGCCTGCTGTGTGGGGCCCCCGTGACCCCTCCGACTCCGCCCTCCGCCCACTTAAGGTCTTCGTCGCGAAACCCCCGATGCGAGAGCCACGATACGGAAAACCTTGCCGAGATGCCGCCGCCAATCCCATCTCGGGGGATTACGGAGATCACCTCGCGCACCCTGCCGGAGAAGGGAATCATCTCCCGGAGGTCTCTTCACCGCCATGGTCGCCTCCGGAGTGATGAGTGAGTAGTTCACCCCTGGACTATGGATCCATAGCAGTAGCTAGATGGTTGTCTTCTCCTTATGTGCTTCATTGTCGGATCTTGTGAGCTGCCTAACATGATCAAGATCATCTATCCGTAATTCTATATGTTGTGTTTGTCGGGATCCGATGGATAGAGAATACTATGTTATGTTGATTATCAATCTATTACCTATGTGTTGTTTATGATCTTGCATGCTCTCCGTTATTAGTAGAGGCTCTGGCCAAGTTTTTTCTCTTAACTCCAAGAGGGAGTATTTATGCTCGATAGTGGGTTCATGCCTCCATTAAATTTGGGACAGTGACGAGAAAGTTCTAAGGTTGTGGATGTGATGTTGCCACTAGGGATAAAACATTGATGCTATGTCTAAGGATGTAGTTATTGATTACATTACGCACCATACTTAATGCAATTGTCTACGTTGTTTACAACTTAATACCTGGAAGGGGTTCGGATGATAACTCGAAGGTGGACTTTTTAGGCATAGATGCATGTTGGATAGCGGTCTATGTACTTTGTCGTAATGCCCAATTAAATCTCACAATAATCATCATATCATGTATGTGCATGGTCATGCCCTCTCTATTTGTCAATTGCCCGACTGTAATTTGTTCACCCAACATGCTATTTATCTTATGGGAGAGACACCTCTAGTGAGCTCGTGGACCCCGGTCCATTCTTTTACATCGAAATGCAATCTCCTTTGCAATACTTGTTCTACCTGTTTTCTCGCAAACAATCATCATCCACACTATACATCTAATCCTTTGTTACAGCAAGCCGGTGAGATTGACAACCTCACGCTGTTTCATTGGGGCAAAGTACTTTGGTTGTGTTGTGCGAGTTCCACGTTGGCGCCGGAATCCCTGGTGTTGCGCCGCACTACATCCCGCCGCCATCAACCTTCAATGTGCTTCTTGGCTCCTCCTGGTTCGATAAACCTTGGTTTCTTTCTGAGGGAAAACTTGCCGATGTACGCATCACACCTTCCTCTTGGGGTTCCCAACGGACGCGTGCTGTACGCGTATGATACGTCTCCGACGTATCGATAATTTCTTATGTTCTATGCCATATTATTGATGATACCTACATGTTTTATGCACACTTTATGTCATATTCGTGCATTTTCTGGAACTAACCTATTAACAAGATGCCGAAGTGTCGGTTGTTGTTTCTCGCTGCTTTTGGTTTCGAAATCCTAGTAACGAAATATTCTCGGAATTGGACGAAATCAAGACCCGGGGGCCTATTTCGCCACGAACCTTCCGTAAGACCGAAGAGCATACGAAGTGGGGCCACGAGGTGGCCAAACCACATGGCGGCGCGGCCAAGGGGCGCCGCGCCGCTCCGTGTGTGGGCCCTCGTCGGCCCCGACTCGCCTCTTCCGCCTACTCAAAGCCTCACGTCGCGAAACCCCTCATACGAAGAACCACGATACGGAAAACCTTCCAGAGCCGCCGCCATCGCAGAAGCCAAGATGCGGGGACAGGAGTCTCTGTTCCGGCACCCTGCCGGACGGGAAGTGCCCTGAAGGCTTCTCCATCGACACCGCTGCCATCTCCACCGCCATCTTCATCACCGGCTGTCTGCTCCCATGAGGAGGGAGTAGTTCTCCATCGAGGCTCGGGGCTGTACCGGTAGCTATGTGGTTCATCTCTCTCCTATGTGCTTCAATACAATAATCTCATGAGCTGCCTTACATGATTGAGATTCATATGATGATACTTGTAATCTAGAGGTCATTATGCTAGTCAAGTGAGTTTTACTTATGTGATCTCCAGGAGACTCCTTGTCCCACGTGTGTAAAGGTGACAGTGTGTGCACCGTGTGGGTCTCTTAGGCTATATTTCACAGAATACTTACTCACTGTTATGAATGGCGTAGTGAAGTGCTTATTTATATCTCTTTATGATTGCAATATGTTTTGTATCACTACTATTCTATGTGCTACTCTAGCAATGTTACTAAAGTAGTTTTATTCCTCCTGCACGGTGTAATGGTGACAGTGTGTGTGCATCCGTGTTAGTACTTGGTTTATGCTATGATTATGATCTCTTGTAGATTATGAAGTTAACTATTGCTATGATAGTATTGATGTGTATTATTCCTCCTACATAGCATGAAGGTGACAGTGTGCATGCTATGTCAGTACTTGGTTTAGTCGAATTGATCTTTCATGCACTCTAAGGTTATTTAAATATGAACATTGAATTGTGGAGCTTGTTAACTCTGGCATTGAGGGTTCGTGTAATCCTACGCAATGTGTTCATCATCCAACAAGAGTGTAGAGTATGCATTTATCTATTCTGTTATGTGATCAATGTTGAGAGTGTCCACTAGTGAAAGTCTAATCCCTAGGCCTTGTTCCTAAATATCGCTATCATTCTGTTTGTTTACTTGTTTTATTGCGTTACTACTTGCTGCGTTACTACTGCTTGTTCATTGCCTGAGCAAAGCACTTTTCTGGTGCCGTTGCTACTACTTATTCATACCACCTGTATTTCACTATCTCTTCGCCGAACTAGTACACCTATTAGGTGTGTTGGGGACACAAGAGACTTCTTGCTTTGTGGTTGCAGGGTTGCATGAGAGGGATATCTTTGACCTCTTCCTCCCTGAGTTCGATAAACCTTGGGTGATCCACTTAAGGGAAACTTGTTGCTGTTCTACAAACCTCTTGCTCTTGGAGGCCCAACAACTGTCTACAAGAATAGAAGCTCCCGTAGACATCACCGGTCAATCCCATCTCGGGGGATTCCGGAGATCACCTCCGGCACCTGCACGGAGAGGGGAATCATCTCCTGGAGGTCTCTTCACCGCCATGGTCGCCACCGGGAGTGATGAGTGAGTAGTTCACCCTCGGACTATGGGTCCATAGCAGTAGCTAGATGGTTGTCTTCTCCTTATGTGCTTCATTGTCGCATCTTGTGAGCTGCCTAACATGATCAAGATCATCTATCTGTAATTCTATATGTTGTGTTTGTCGGGATCCAATGGATAGAGAATACTATGTTATGTTGATTATCAATCTATTACCTATGTGTTGTTTATGATCTTGCATGCTCTCCGTTATTAGTAGAGGCCTGGCCAAGTTTTTGCTCTTAACTCCAAGAGGGAGTATTTATGCTCGAGAGTGGGTTCATGCCTCCATTGTAACTGGGACAGAGCGACAGTAAAGTTCTAAGGGTTGTGGATGTGTCGTGCCACTAGGGATAAAACATTGATGCTATGTCTGAGGATGTAGTTATTGATTACATTACGCACCATACTTAATGCAATTGTCTTATTTACAACTTAATACCGGAAGGGGTTCGGATGATAACCCGAAGGTGGACTTTTTAGGCATAGATGCATGCTGGATAGCGGTCTATGTACTTTGTCGTAATGCCCAATTAAATCTCACAATACTCATCATATCATGTATGTGCATGGTCATGCCCTCTCTATTTGTCAATTGCCCGACCGTAATTTGTTCACCCAACATGATATTTATCTTATGGGAGAGACACCTCTAGTGAACCGTGGACCCCGGTCCATTCTTTTACATCGAATACAATCTACTGCAATACTTGTTCTATCGCTTTTCGCAAAACAATCATCATCCACACCATACATCTAATCATTTGTTACGGCAAGCCGCGTGAGATTGACAACCTCACTGTCTTCGTTGGGGCAAAGTACTTTGGTTGTGTTGTGCAGGTTCCACGTTGGCGCGGAATCTCCCGGGTGTTGCGCTCTGCACTACATCCCGGCTGCCATCAACCTTCAACGTGCTTCTTGGCTCCTCCTGGTTCGATAAACCTTGGTTTCTTTCTGAGGGAAAACTTGCCGCTGTACGCATCACACCTTCCTCTTGGGGTTCCCAACGGACGCGTGCTATACGCGTATCAACTGTCTCTTTGTGGGCAATCTGGACGGCGAGGCGTAAAGCAATACATGAGGAAATCTTTCAAAGCCCTCTGTCCACTCACGGTTTCATCAACTCATATCTAGAAGAATTAAAGACTTTGGCTCCACCGCGGACATCAAACTCTGGTCAAAGCCCAAACGTGAGACAGGCAAGATGGATGCCACCGCCTAGTCCCGTGCCAAAAATCAATGTTGATGTCTGCGGTTGCTAAGACGAAGGTTTAGGTTGCTGCGCGCGTTCGCGCCGCGATAGCAATGGGGTGATTACTTGGGGTCATCTGCTGTTGTCGTCGTAGGAATTACTGGACCCGGCAGTACTAGAAGCTCTGGCGCGCGGGAGGCTCAGCATTGGCAGAGGATCTCTCCCCCGACACATACATATATTGTCTCAGATTGCCAGGCCGTTGTAACAGATATAAGGGATGGATCTATGGGAAAATATGGCTCTGTCATCTCAGAAATTCGGCACCGCTCCAACAATTTCAGCAGCTGCACATTCGCCCATGAAAATCGAGCTTCAAATTTTGAAGCACACAATCTTGCTAGGCATATGATTAATTTAGGGATAGGACGCCACCTGGGCTAGATACTCCTTATTCTAATTCCATTCCTGTAAACATTATGATCACTTAATAAAGCCTGGCAGTATTGTCCTCATAAAAAAAAAACTTGGTGTCTGGTGTTGGTTGTGCCCTTGGTTTTTTTTTGTTTATGCTTTGCAAGCATCAGATAACCTTTGGTATGGCCACTTTTCAAGCTGGCACAACATTGCGACCCAGAGTAAGGTAGTAATCTCGGAAGCAAGTCCTTTCCGGGTATCCCATCTGCTGAATGTCTACCACTGAAGAACATGAGAGTCGTTCAATGTGAAAATCTATCTGAAATGCTCTGTTGTATGTCTCCAAACAAAAGAGTTGGAACAGCCGCAGGCCGACCAGCTGACACACATCATCAGGCTGTATATACCTTGTGAAACGGACGAATCGTCTGCTGTCGCGCACGTGTTCCACAGGAAACGTTCTGGTCTCAGGCATTCAATCACGCACCAAAACCGTGAACCGGACCTTCGGCGTGGGCTGGTGGTGCTGTTGCGACCCATGCATCTTGGACCGCATCGTGCATGTAGCCGTGGTCCCTGTCCTAACCGCGGATGAGATGCTCGGGTGTAGGGGTATGGAGGGCGCAAGCGGCAAGCCTCCCGGTATCTCGTGCTGGCATCGGACTTACTCCTTCCGGTCTTTTTTAATTCACTCAAATTTAGTACAAAATTATACTTAATCTGAGTCAATTAAAAGAGACTAGAGGGAGTACTTGTCGTTGGCGTGCGCTGGTACGGTGCAGAGTCAACTCCGGTGTCTCTCATCCTGGCACGGCAAAGCCAAGACACGTGGTCCCGTCTACTTTGGGGTCGTCTATACATATACTTTTTTTATACTTGCGGCCAAATCGATCGTTCCTAGCTAGCTGGCTGCTGATTTGCAGCATCGACCGACGCCGGCCTCGTGTAGGGTTTAGGGTTTGGTTCACACTGCGTTGTGAACTAGTAATGTTAATTGAGTTACCCACACCTCCAAAGCTTTCTCGTGGGTTCCTGGCTATAGCTAGATGATCCCTCATTTTCGCTCAGGCTTTCACTGTGCCGCGACGTGCGCGCTAGAGTAACCCTTGATTGCACGTTCCATTGTTTTTTTTTTTTGACGGGAAAAGGCATTCCATTTAAACTTCTAGCCCAGCAACATCACTGCTAAAATGTCAGAGATACAAACGGGAGCTTGATCATCCCAAAACGAGTCAGTAGACTCACTACTAGCACCTAGCCTAGCCAACATATGGGCAGCATTGTTACAAGAAGGCCTAGCAAAGGTGAAGCTATAGGTGGCAAAATTCAGGTTACAGAGGCTTCTCACTTCCATCAGCAGGGCACCAATGGACGACTTGTCGAGCTCATTGCTCTTCAGAGCCTGGACAAGGTTTGAAGCATCGGATTCAAAGATAATTCTGTTGGCGCCGACTCTGATAACTCCCGAAACTGCGGCAAGACAGGCAACCGCTTCAGAGTGCAGAGGATCTCTCAAGTGCACAGATATTCCTGACCCGAAGCAACAATGTAAATCGCCCGCCCGATCACGGATGGATGTAGCCCCAGCCCCACTCACCCGAGGCCCGGTTGAAAGCTCCATCGAAGTTAATCTTGACCTGGTTCTCAAGCGGCCTAACCCAATTGGTGATGCCGTGTGGTTTGGGAGGAATAGTAGGAGACCTAGACATTTAAAATCCACCATGTGCCGCTCCACCCGACCACAAACAAGCAAGATGGTTTTGAGGAGCCATCTCCGAGCATTGGCCTTGTTCCCGAAACTCCACCACTCCCACATAAGGGTCGTGGCCTTAAGCTGCTCCGCCCCGCACTTCCACAACTCCTCAAGCATGGCGTGATCCGAGCTGCACGGCAGGAGGAGGTCGCGGACCGCTCCCAGACCCAAAGAATTCCAACATGCCTTTACCATTTTGCATTTTAGGAAAGTATGGCCCCCGTCTTCATCCAACCTGTGACAAAAAGGACAGGTAGTATCCAACTCCACCCCGAGCTTCAAGATCTTCATTCTACAGGCCAGACTGTTGTGGGCAAGGCGCCAGACGAACATTTTGAGCTTGTTTGGTGCACGAAGAGCCCAGATCTTTTTCCAGGTGAACTTTGCCCCAGCATCGCCGAGGCTGTCATTAGAGCTAGCTGCCTCACACCCCTGCTTTCGGTCCCCGAGCAAAACACCCAGCTTGTATGCAGATTTCACAGAGAAGGTGCCCTTCGGATCGAAATGCCAGGCCAGGTTGTCCTCCATTCCATCCCAGATGTTGATAGTAAGAATTGAATTTGCATCCGCTGGTTCAAATAGGCTATGGATCAGCTGCTCGTCCCAGCTTCCGGTCACATGGCTGATCAGATCAGCGACTTTTGTAACAAGGGTTCTGCCCCGGAGCGACCTAGGCCTATGGGTATCGCCCATGGGGACCCAGGGATCAGACCAGACCTTGATCTTAGTGTCGTCGCCCACGCGCCAAACTAGCCCTTCTTTCAGCAAGGCCACACCCTTGAGGATGCTTCTCCAGGTGTAGGAGACGCCCGCGGTCATAGAGGCATCAAGAATGGAACCCCCCGGAAAGTACTTGGCACGCAAAACTCTTCCAACCAGCGACTCAGGGTCCTGCACCAGCCTCCAGCTCTGCCGAGCCAGCATACCCATGTTGAAGATGTGGAGGTCACGAAAACCCAGCCCACCTTCACTCTTCGATTTTAACAAGCATTGCCAACCTAGCCAGTGGTGTCTCTCCTCCTCCTGGTTATTCCACCAGTACCGGCAGATATCCTCACAAAGAGATTTAGTGATGTCAAAGCAAGACATGGCAAAAAGAGGGATAGCCTGGGCCACCGCCTTGACCAGAATCTCTTTGCCCGCCCTAGAGAGAAACTTCTCTTTCCAACCCTGAATCTTTCTCCACACCTTTTCTTTTAAGAACCCAAACGCCTTTGTCTTGGATCTACCGAGATGGATAGGAAGGCCCAAGTAGCGCTCGTTGAAGGCTTCATCAGTAATATGGAGAGCTCTTTTGAACTTCCTTTTGGCCGCAAGCAAGGTCCCTTTGCTAAACATGACAGCAGACTTTTCTTTATTTATCATCTGCCCAGAAGCAGCTTCATACAAGTCCAGAATGGATTGGAGCTTTAGTGCACTTGCGTCATTGACCTTCATGAAGATTAGGGAGTCATCTGCGAAAAAGAGATGGTTAATCCTTGGCGCGGCAAGGCAAACTTGCACACCCTGGAGGGAACCATCGCGATCAGCCTGCTACAAGAAAGCCGAGAGCCCCTCGGCGCAAATAATAAACAGGTAAGGTGAAAGAGGACACCCCTGCCGCAGACCTCTCTTCGGGACAATCACTTCAGTAAGCCCAGAGTTGACCTTCACTCTGTAAGTGACAGTCGAGACACAGCCCATAATCATCTTCACCCAAGCAGCGGAAAAACCCAACTTTAGCATCATCTTTTCTAAGAAGGACCACTCCACTCTGTCAAAAGCCTTGCTCATATCAAGCTTCACAGCAGCCAAACCATCCCTGCCCCCTTTCCGCTGGTGCATATAATGGGTGGTCTCGTAGGCTATCAGAATATTATCAGTTATCAGCCTCCCCGGGACAAACGCGCTCTGGCTCTGCGAGATAATGTCAGGCAGGACATCCTTCAGCCTAAAAGCAATGGCCTTGGTCACAATCTTCATAACCATGTTGCAGAGGCTGATTGGCCTCAAGTCCTTGAGCCTGCCAGGATTGTGAACCTTTGGAATAAGCACAATGACAGTCTCATTCCAGCCTGCAGGAATCGGCCCTCCATTGAGAACACCCAAGACTACTTCTCGGATTTTTTCACCGACAAGATCCCAAAAACGCTTGTAAAAGATGGCTGGCATGCCATCAGGTCCCGGGGCCTTCAGATCTCCCATAGAGTTCAGAGATTCAAGGATATCGTCCTTAGAGAAAGCCATGCTTAGATATTCATTCATATCACCCGTGACAACACTTGGCACACTGGAAAGAAGCTCAGGAACCCTCGTCCCTGCAGTAGAGGAGAAAAGATTTGTATAGTAGTTAGAGATGAAAGTCCTCAACTCCTCCTCCCCTTCAACCACGACGCCACCGTCATCTTTAAGGGAATTGATATGATTAACTCGCTTTCTTTCAGAGGCGCAAGCATGGAAGAAACTCGATTAATTTAATCGATGCCGTTTTTTTAGGAATAAAGGAAGCAAAAAAAATGCCATATCAATAATACGAGCGTAACAGAGAGACTCATACAATTCATATGGTGGCGGAGGCCAGATTCACAGACGGTGCTCATCTATGTGGGGTAAACAAACAAACAAAAAAATCCCCAACCGTGCTTGTTTTCCAAACGTTACATAGGTGACCACAAAGGCACAAACTGAGCCAATGGGTACACCGGTAAATGTTCTGCAAAGGAGAAGAGTACTTATCATTAAAAACTTCTACAAAGCCATAGTGACCATATCACGACAACCGCTCCCACCCGAATGAGAACTCTATACTCATTATCTATTTCGCTCAACCAATTATCAAAGATGTTACCAACACTTTGCCGCAGGTTACGCCATTTTATGGAGGATGCAAACCAAAGGAAGAAAAAAAATCAAATAAACAAATTTTCATTTTTATTTGTTGTAAATGATCTCACATTCTTTCGATTGATTGTCAACCCCACTTAAACATCAAGGAACAAACGACTGCAAAAAAAAAGCAAGGAAGCAGTAATTATAGAGAGCAGATTGGAGGTCCTGATTTTTAAAATATTTGAAAATTGTATATATGTGTTTCAAAAAATTATAAAATTTATTACATGAATACATATACATGTTCTTAATACTCGTGCCAAATTTGGGCAGATATTGTGTTGTATTTTGAGCTACAGAAAAAAGAACAAATTTGTGGCTGCATGTATAGGTTTAAAAACTCATATTTTTGTCACAAATTTTTCTTTTTCGTATAGGTGTTTTCCCCCAAATTTTTGCCGTACATTATAAATGGGAATATGTATAAACGTATTTAACATCATATATTTTGAGTCCAAAAATATGTTTTTGAATTATTTTTCAAAAACTGAGAGCTGTTTTTGAATTATTTTTCAAAAACTGAGAGCATTGGTGCTCATGTGCCAAAGGCACTTTCCGGTAATGATAATGATTTAATGACAAGTTTTGTGTCGACACTTTATATTCCTTTTTTATTATACCTAATCATGCACTGGAAAAATCTGTAAAGATATTTGATATATTGTAAGACATAGACATCTCTACCAAGGTTTTAAAATAATATATATGAAGGCCCACAAATAAATTGTGCGTCTATGCGCTTTTTTATGTTTTCACACGTATATTGGGATTCAATTTACATTAAACAAAATTTAAGGGTTAGTGTATAATATGTTAGAGCAATGCAAGTGCATTCTTTATTCAGAGACATTAGAAATTATGGAAAAGACCATATAATAATTTTTAGTATTGATGTTATCTAGTTAATGAAGCAACCTAGTTAATGAAAAAGTAAGTATATTAGTTACTATTGTTGTTTGAAAAAAGTTACAAGAAAAATATAAGAGTTTATTATAAATATGTTCCTTTTTTAACTCCATCTGAGTAGGTCAGAAAATACGAAGATATCAATCTATGCGATTATTAGTTTTGTCTCCATAATATTCATGCTAGCATTGGGATCAGTGGCGGAGCGCGACCAAAAGTGAATGGGGGACAAAAAATGCTGCAAAATCAACTCTTATTGCTAATTTTGCTGCAATTTTATTCATAACATCAAGAGATGATTTTTAAGATTCAAAAAGACACTTAATATTTCTTGATTTATGAAATTTTTCATAGCCTGTGTACAAGATTCAACGATGGACGAATTCCTTGATTTACATAGAAATTGGCGGATAGTACTAATTATCTTGTAGTTCTATTTGCAATAATGAAGAAAAAGCTAACCCATGATCCACACCGATGGCCAGCAAGAAAAATCAACAGATGGCCCAAGCGTCGAGGTAAAGCAATAAACTAACCTACTCTGAGAATACCCCATCCTATCCCATCACACAACCAAAGAATAATCAAGCTAGCAGCCATCCATTGCGTCGAGGAGGGGAAGTATTGGCGGGATGAGAATACAGGCCTCTAACTCCTTCCTACCCTATGCTTTATTGGCCGTAGAAAACAAAAAGCGACCGATGCAGAGTAGGCCTAAAAATGCGTCATACCTTTTCGAAAGGGGGGGGGGGTCATAGCCTAGTTTCATCTCCACGAGGCTCCTCCAGTGATTGGGATCGAGGAAAAAAACCAAAAGTGTCACCATGCAGACCACCAAAATTTGTATCCCTCAATTTTGTCATAAATATTATCTCTTGATGTAATCGCTAGGGTAGGAATTGTACAGGATCCAAAGGTCATTTTGAAAGATTCTGGTAAAGAAATCTTCTAGGAAGTTCAGCTCTTGTTGTCCAATAATCACCCAAACTACTACTTGAAGATCAATGATACTGTGATGCAATTTTATTCGCTTATTCCGTTGAGTAGTCCGTCACACACCAAGGAAGTACACACTAATGTTTGTTGGTAAAGCAATGCAAACCCAACAACCTAACAACTAAACGATAAATCCATATTATGCTGATAAGTATATGTTGAGTCATAGAGAAGTTCAGGTGACAAATAGTTATTTATTATTATTTATCTCACCACATGAAGTCTATTATTGGGGCATTTCCAGTGAAGTATCCATTAAAAATGAGGGAAATATATATTGAGGTACATAGTTATGGAGTGCATATTCTTGCTAACGATTGCATTTAGGGATTCATGGTGCGGTGTATCCTCCAAGTCGCCGGAGATGGAGAGGGGCCGTGAAACCATGGCTGGGAAAGTATATGCCAATCGGGAAAGGAAGAGCATAGCTGACCATCCATCAGTCGGCAAAGAGATGTCAGTCGGCAAAGACCTTCGGCGATAGACAATATCGGTCAGCAAAAACTCTTTCCCGCCGACTTTCTGTTGGTGAAAGTTGCTTTCCCAACAAACTTATCTCTCGTGAATGCAGTGCTGTGGTGTAGAGCCAGGGAGAGGACCTTGTTTTCATCACTTTTGGGCTTTGGCTCAATAGGACCTCGTTTGGCTTAATTGAGCAAGTTACCCCTCGAAAGACTGCGCGTGGCTTGCTATTCGATTCTTCATTTTTGTGGCTTTTACTGTACTATGACACGTTCGCGTCAGAGTAACCACTGATTGCAGTTCTAGATCATTTAGGACCCATCTCACAAAAAAAAATCAGGGATGTTTATTTTCTTGCATGTACCATACCAGCACGGCAGCACCTGCTAGCAGATGTGTCTACCACGGGAAATTACTTCAACATGTAATCTTGTTCGGCTGCAAAGCGTTTTGAGGCAAGCAGAGGGCGTTGTGCCGCTGCGATCGATGTGGGTCCAGTTGAGAGTATATATACGAGGCCTCTGCACCGGGCTAGTGGTGGGCTGGCTGTTCTTCCACTCTTTTCCATGCATCACATGGAAATGACGACCTGGCAAACCCTAGGTTTGACCGCGGGCGTCGCCTTCGTTTGTTCCGGCCTTGTGAGGGATGCTCGCTACTTCTCCACCGTGCCATCTGGCTTCTCATCTCTCCCGTTTCCCTTCATCCCCTCATGGCGATTCTCTTGTATATGTCGAATATAATTGCCTAGTTCTTCTCTATAAGATCGGTTTTTTGGTTGAACATGATAGAGCATGCAATTTCACATGGTATCAGACCTACAAGATACTGGGTTCAAATCCTAGCCGATGCAGTATGCGTCTAAGGCCCGTGCTAGATCTAAGAAAAAAAGGCCCACCAGTCGAAACGTAAGGGGAGGTGTTGCATATAGTCCTTTTTCATCGGATCGGTCTTTTGGTTGAACCGCTACAGGGGTGGATCTACGTTCATTCAAAAGGGGTCACAAGACACCGGTTCTGAAGCCATTTTCTTGTACATAGTGCATGTATTTAGAGTGTGTGACACCCCAACTTAAACTGAAAAATTATGGATGATTACTTAGAGGACACCAGATAATTTATGATTTAGGTCCGCCCCTGACTGGCTAGCGCATGTAATTCGACAGTATTAACTCCGCTTCACCTTACTGTGCATAGTGCAGAACGTGGCAACGATTTGATAAGATCGCTACAGTGCACTAGACTATATATAACCAGCTAGGCAGTGCAATAATTTGGCCACAGCTCAAAGCGAATCAGTCTTGGCCACGAAAATCATGGTCTAGGCTTATCCTTTTTTTCTAGATCAGTCTAGGCTTATCCTGGGCGTCCATTTTTACTGTAAGATTTGTGTTGTCAGTTTGGAATATTCCCAAAAACACCCCTCCTTACATCATATTCCAATCAGCCAGTCCTCCCGTGCTTCTTCTTTATCCGTACATGAACTGGAGCATTGCATTCAAGAAAAGAGGAATTCAACGAATGATTTCACAAAGATCCGATTCTTGTACACCTTGCGGGGCTGGAGGATGTCGTTGCTCGTGCTCATCGGATTCGAGAAAGCTGAGTGTTTACTTTTCATCCATGGTAACGGGGAGCACGGATCCGAGGGCATGTTGGAGGGCGTCGAGGTCTTCACCAGAGAGAACGAGCATATGAAAAGAGAGAATCGGGGATAGTTTGAAGGTGTACATGTCCAATTCGACTGCCTAGATAGAGTGGATATGTACAATGTACAGGTTCTAAATGCAAAGTCTTCTGGCACGAATCGTGACACTCTGACTGCCGTTGGATAAGCCCGGAATTCCCACACCATTGTAGAATCGCTGCGTCGGTTCGTGGCCATGCATGCATGCAGGCTTCTACCGGCACCACGTGATAGAATTCTATCATCTTGTTGATTGTTCGGGGAGAGTGACGTCAACTGGCCATGCGAGAAGCCCTCCGGCCACCGTGAAGCACAAGAAGGCTGGCCCTGCGTCTGTGTCCCCCCTGCAACACCACCTGCCAGGGAATAGGATCGACAACTGCTCTTCTAGTTCACAGACTCCATGTCCGCGATTCTGATAGAAAGGCGATTGTGAGGTGATGCCGCCGCCGCACGAGACTTCCGGCGACCCTTCTTCGACGCCCGCCGCTGCGACGCTCTCCACGTCTGGCTCTCGTTTCCAATGCCTCGAGGAGCTAGAGGTGGCGGAGGAGGAGGCCAGGGAACTCGCGGAGGATGTTGCATGGCTAGGGTTGGAAGTGGAGCCGTTGGTCGATTCTTTGGACATGGATCCGGAGAGAGAGAAGTCTGAGGTGGAGAAGGAGTTCTGGACGAAGATCGGCTTCCCTACGGTGGAATCCAGATCGTGGTCGTGGGCACCGCCGGAGGTAAGTTTTCCGTTTTGCAGGGAGCGTGCTAGGTCCGTGTCTCCGCCGCCGTCCATGGCTGCCGATGGGAGTCAGGTGCGGGCTGCTTCAACTTCGCCGGTGGGTTTGAGGTTGACGCGGAAGCCGGTGATCACGCCATGGAAGGGCCCTCTACCTCGTCGTCGCGTCACGCCGGCCCCGGTGCTGGGCGAGTTCTTGGAAAGGGCGGTTTTTCAGGCGGGTGATCGGGCACGACGATCGACTCCGTTGCTCGTGCAGCCGATCTGTTCGGATCGGGAGATTTCGGAGACGCGCGTGTGTCTCGGCCGTGAATCAGGCGGATCCGATCACAGGTGGGCCAAGTTGGGAAGGGCAATCATGTCCTTCCAAAATCTACACCGCGCCTCCGATCGATCACGTTTGATCATCACCAACCCTTGTACGACTACCGCACAACACGCCGCCTCTTCGTCCTCGTCGTCGCCGCAGATCAGAGCCACGCCGCCGTCACCTTCGTCGCCGGTCGCCGCCGCATCCTCTCCAGCTTCGTCGACAGCTCTTTCTGCGGGGGTGCGGCCGTCGTTCGCCACAGTCGTTCGCGGCTGCTCGCACCCGCCTCCGCGCATGGCGGGAGTCCCGCCCAGGCCACCTGCGGCCCCGTCTGCCCCAGGGAGCGGGGCGGCCGCCGTCACCCATCCTCCTCCAGCCTCCGCGCCGCAGCAGCAGTATGCCGGCCCGTCGGGCTTCCAAGGCTGGCCGCCGGGAGCGCTCATGCCGCCGGTGCAGCAGATGCAACAGCAGGGGTTCCAACCGCCAGCTCACTTGCGTCCTGGCCAGCAGCAACAGTACCCGTATCTTGGCCAGTTTCGTCCACAGGGAGGTCCCATGCAGTACCAGCAAGGACCTGCTCAGTTCTTCAATTATCCGACTCCGCCGGCTGCTTCGACTCCGCTTCATCAGCTGCAAGGGCCCGTCGTGGCGGCAAAGAAGAGGAAGAAGAAGAAGGCGCCGGTACCCCCGGCTCAGCCAGGTGTGGAGGGGGTCGCCGCTACGCAGCAGCCTACGCCACCCCCCGCTGCGCCCGTTCAGGAGGTGCCTTTGGCTATGTCTTTGGAACCTCCTCAGATGTTGAATACAGCACCTGCAGCTGCGCCGCCGACGGCTAAAGCAAAGAAAGGTGGACGTTGTTGGAAGTGTGCTGTTAACACGCATGCCACCAAGGAATGCAAAGTGATCCACTACTGTCTTGTTTGTGATAATGCCGCTCACCCTACAGTGCGATGCCCTATTTTGAAGCTCCCAAAGCCTGTTGGTTATCTGGTGGGATGTGGCAATGATGCAACTCTGGATTTGCTCTTACCTGCCTCGGTTCACAAACCGCACTTGTTACCGTCGGGGGCGCCGACGGCGATGGTTCAGGTTTCTGGTGAGATGGTACCACCTTCAGCTGTTCAGAGTTTAGTTGCTCGCATGTGTCCAGGGCATGCTAATTGGAAGTGGGAAGCTGTGGCGCATGGGGCGAATGCCTATCTTATCGCTATTCCTTCAGCAGACGATTTGGCAAGGATAGACGGTATGCAGATGGGGGTCCCGAACGCTAAGTCGCAGGTGTCGGTTTCTTCGTGGAGACGTAAGGATGTGCCTCCAATCTTCGTTATGAAGCCAACTTGGGTTCATGTGGATGGTGTACCTCACTCTATTCGGCATTTTCATGGTTTGTGGGCGCTGGGTTCACTTATTGGCACTACTCTTGATGTGGATCTTGTCTCTCTCCGAAGTCAGGGTGTTGTTCGTCTGTTGATTGCCATGCGTGATCTCTCGTCTCTCGTGAAAGATAAAGATGAAAATGATGTCCCTTGCTTGGAGGTGGTGGCTGCTCTTAAGCTCAATGGATATAGACTGCAGTTCCGGAGGCAATCACCTCAGTATGTGCCTGATCCTGGGTTTAGACCTTACTTCCGGAAGGAAGCGGGAGGTGATGATGGTCCCGATGGGTTTGAAGAAGACAAGGATGATCAGCCCGAGGGAGCACAGCTGGAAGGGGCAATGGATGTTGATGCCACGCCCCAAGGTCCCGGGAGTTCGAGTGGTGTTTCGGCTCCAGTAGTTCGGAGAGTGGTGACACCGTATAATCACTCTCCGTCCACGCCGAGAGGAAAGGAGATAGTAGCCAGTGGTGCGAGCTTCGTCGCCATCGTTGGTTGCGCCCGTTCCCATCGACGCGAGGGTGCCGCATCAGCTTCACCCTCTCGGGTTCGTACTTTCATGCAGGGGCGTACGCGTCCTGCATCGTCGTCGTCCTCTTCACCGCTCTCGCCAGTTGCTTCGCCAGGCGGTATGGCGGCGTGCGACTCGACGGCGTCGCCGGCATCCGACGCGGGCGCGGGACGGCCTGGCCCTAGTTCCACTTCGGCTTTCCCGAGGACGCCGTGGCGGCTGCTACCACGCGGAAGGTGGTGACGCCGCCGTGCCGTTGTGGCTGCTTCCACCACGTCGGCCTGTCGTTCCTCTCATGGAGGCAGCCGCCAGCGGATGATGTTGTGGCGACACGCCGTGCTACCGACGCGGACACGGTCTCTTCGGTCGGCCGGGGCTGCAGCCGACTCCGAGGTGCGACGGTAGCTGCCGTGGCGGGTGCCACTTTGGGGAGTCCGCGCGCCGCGGCTACGCCGCGCGAGGGAGAGGCCGAGGCTCGGCCTCTGGTCCTACGGTCGCCACCTTCGGCGGAGGCGCCTCGGTCTTCCGCGGGCGCGGCTGAGTGCCTCCGTGACGGCGGGGGCGTCTACACCGCCATCTCCCCATCGTCGACGGGGACACGGCCGGGTGCGTCTCTCGGACCGTGGTCAAGGGGGGTCTACACCGCCTTCTCCCTCCTTTCCACCGGCCGTCGACGCTTTTGGTGCTTCGGAGGAGAGACCCCACGAGGTCCGCAGCCTACCCACTCGCCTCCCCCTCCAGGCTTCCCGGCCGGAGCTAAGGAGGAGTGGGCGATACGCGACGGCCGAGGACGGGGCCGGGGTTACGGACGAGGACATGTTGCGAAGGCTATGCGTCGCAAGGCGGCAAAGAACCTTGATGCGGCAGGTACGAAGTCTTCCTCCACATCTTTTACTAGATTCTCGATTCCAAGATTTCTTCCACGTTGGGTAGTGTAGGTGTTTCTTTGGGTCGCACTTCGGAGGAGATTTCGATATCGGCTAATGTCTTGAGGCACTTGGAATATGACGCCGTATAACGGTAATTCCGAAGGCTTCGACAGAGGGCTGAGTTATCTTCCTTAGAGGAGGAGGAAGACGATGTCATCTCAGATGGTCGTCTTCTCTCTACCTTAGTAGGTGGTATCTCGGAGGTGGATTTAGAACAGTCGGGGTTAGAGTCATTTTATGACCTAAAAGCCTCTAGACGGTCTTCTAAGTCTTCCGCTGAAAAAAGAAGAAACATAGGTCGGGTATAGCTACTAAATCTAAAATAGTCTCTAAATGAATGGCATGTTTAGGAATAGCAGAGGTCTTCGTGACTTGGCTAAGCACTCTCATATTGCCGATTGTTGTAAAGATTATAATTTAGATTTTATTGCTATTTCCGAGACAGGTAAGCGAGATTACTCTCAAAGTTTCTTGAACCGATTATCCGGTGGACTAGACTTTGAATGGTTTCTCGCCCACCCGTGAGGTCGGTCCGGTGGTTTGCTCATTGGAGTACGCTCGGATTCCATGGAAGTGTTAGCTAATTCTGATGGTGAGTATCATATCAAACTCACTATTCGGAATAAGGCCGACAATTTCATTTGGAGTCTGGTCTCCGTTTATGGGGCGGCACAGGACAACTTCAAGGCTGACTTTTTACGTGAGCTTGTGAACCTTGCAAAGGACGAACCTTACCCTATTCTTATAGGGGGGGATTTCAACTTGCTGAGGTTCCGCCATGAGAAAAGTAAAGGCCCTTTTGCCGGTCATTGGCCTTTCTTGTTTAATGCTGTCATTGATAGCTTAGATTTGAGAGAGGTGAAGATGACTGGCCGGCAGTTTACTTGGGCTAACAGTTTACCTGACCCAACATACGAGAAACTAGACCGCGTACTGATGGATACCGGTTGGGAGGATAAGTACCCGATGGTATCGGTGCGTGCGCTAGAACGTATTGAAAAACCGTCGGACCACGCTCCTATACTCTTAACTACTCGGGTTACCAAGACCGCTCGTCGAAGAAACCATTTAAGTTTGAACTTGGATGGTTACAGCGGGAAGGGTTCCATGACATGGTTAAGAATGTATGGGAAAGACCAGTATATGCCAGCAATCCGGTTCTAAGGTGGAATAAAAAAATGCGAGCTCTTCGCAAACACCTTTCTCGGTTGGGCAAGTCATACTGCTTGGTGTCCTTAAGAAGGAGAAGCTTCGCTTATCGAGCATCATTGATGAGCTAGAAGCGCTTGCTGAAGTAAGACCGTTAACGAGTATTGAATTGGATTTGAAAATACAATCCAATACTCAGATAGCGAGCCTTCTTCGGGAAGAAGAGTTGAAATGGTATCAACGTTCAAAAGCCCAATTCATTTTGGAAGGAGATTCTAATACGAGATATTTTCATGGGATTGTCAATGGCCGTCACAGGAGAAAACGTATTCAATCTGCGGTACAAGAAGAGGGTTTAATTGAAGGCCATGAACAACTCAAATCCTACATCACTAATTATTATAAGAATCTATTTGGCCCTCCAGATTGAGAGTTCTTTCACTCTCGATGAGTCTCAAATAGATGACATACCCCAAGTGTCTCAAGAGGAGAACGCTATCTTAACGACCCCTTATACGGAGGAGGAAGTTAACAAAGCGGTCTTCCAAATGGAACATAATAAAGCACCGGGTCCTGATGGTTTCCCTGCTGAATTTTATCGATTTTTTGGGAAACCATTAAGGGGGATCTTCTAGAAATGTTCCGTGATTTACACGATGGACAACTAGAATTATTCCGTCTAAATTTTGGTGAGGTTATCTTGTTACCCAAAGTTAAAGAGGCGTAACGGATTCAACAATATAGACCCATTTGCCTCTTAAATGTGAGTTTCAAGATATTCACGAAAGTGGCCACCATTAGACCGAATTCGTGGCTGATCATGTGGTAAGGCCTTCGCAAACCGCTTTCATGCAAGGACGCAATATCCTAGATGGGGTTGTGATTCTACATGAGGCGGTTCACGAATTGCATACCAAAAAGATGAATGGGGTAATCTTAAAACTCGATTTTGAGAAAGCTTATGATAAAGTGAACTGGTCTTTTCTTCATCAGACACTCCGGATGAAAGGTTTTTCACCGGAATGGAGAGCGTTGATCAATAATTTTGTGTATGGAGGAAGTGTTGCGATTCGGGTCAATGATGACACGGGACGTTTCTTCCAGACACGAAAAGGTTTACGCCAAGGCGATCCTCTATCACCACTTTTATTTAATATAGTGGCAGATATGCTCGCTATTCTGATTGAACGTGCTAAAACGGATGGCCAAATTGATGGAGTGATTCCACATCTTGTTGATGGTGGTTTATCAATCCTTCAATATGCCGATGATACAATTTTATTTATGGAGCATGATCTTGATAAAGCTCGAAATCTTAAGCTAATTTTGGTCTGCTTTTGAGCAATTATCGGGACTCAAAATAAACTTCCATAAATCTGAATTGTTCTGTTTTGGCGATGCTCGGGACTCAATCGCCGAATATTCCGAGTCTGTTTGGTTGTGGGCATGGACAGTTTCCTATCAACTATCTGGGTATCCCGATTCATTATCGGAGATTGACGATGGCTGAATGGAAACTAGTCGAAGAAAGACTTCAAAAGAGACTTAGTAGTTGGAAAGATAAATTACTATCCCTTGGAGGAAGATTGGTTCTCATTAATTCAGTACTCACCAATATGGTGTTGTATATGATTTCCTTCTTCATTCTACCAAAAGGTGTCTTACACAAACTCGATTATTATAGATCGAGATTCTTTTGGCAAGGGGATAGTGAAAAAAAAGAAATATCGACTGGTCAAGTGGTCTGTTGTATGCCGATCTAAAGATATGGGTGGGTTAGGAGTTCATGACCTTGAGGTCAAGAACTCAGCCTTATTGGGAAAGTAGCTATTTAAGCTACTTACCGAGGATGGCATATGGCAGACCATGCTTAGAAGAAAGTACATAGGTCAAAAGGCGTTATCCCAGATCCTTTGGAAACCGGGAGATTCGCATTTTTGGGCTGGCCTAATGGAAACGAAGAAATTCTTCTTCAGATATGGTACTTTCATTATTAAGGATGGATCGCAGATACGGTTCTGGGAGGACACATGGCTAGGGAATAGGCCTCTCTCAGAACAATATCCAGCGTTATTTAGCATTGTCCGTCGCAAAAGTGATACCATTGCTTCTGTAATGGCAACCTCACCTCCGAATGTGACGTTTAGACGAGATTTACTTGGTCCGAGACTTATTGCATGGAATGCCCTGCTGTTGCGTTTGGCATCCGTTCAGTTGTCGGTAGGGCAAGATGAATTTCGATGGAACTTACAGTCCAACGGAAAATTCTCTGTAAGTTCTTTGTACAATGCCATTCTCCAACCAGTCATACCAGTTGATAAGAACAAGAAAATTTGGAAGATGAAAATACCGCTTAAAATTAAGATTTTTTGCTGGTATTTACGTCGAGGAGTAATCCTAACCAAAGATAATCTTGTGAAACGGAATTGGCATGGGAATACGCAGTGCGTTTTTTGTCAACAAAAAGAGACGATTAAGCACTTGTTCTTCCAATGCCGCTTTGCCAGATCCATATGGTCATGCATCCAAATAGCTTCTGATCTGTATCCCCCGACTAGTGTGGCCAATATCTTTGGTAATTGGCTTCATGGTATCGATCACAGATTTAGAACGTTCATTAGGGTGGGAGCGTTTGCCTTGATATGGTCGCTATGGCTGTGTAGAAATGACAAAGTTTTTAATGATAAAGTTTGTTCTCTCCTGCAGGTTATCTACAGATGCACAGCTACTCTCCGTTCATGGTCTGCTCTACAGAAGGTGGAGAACCGAGACACTGTTTATGGAGGTCTGTACACGGTTGGAGGATACGGCGAGGGATACTTTTTCCCAACATGGGTGGCAGCATAATCTACGGATTGGCCCTCCACTTTCCTCCTAGGCGTTTTTACATTCACTCTGCTTGTTATGTAATTCGCCTCATTTTTATTCCCATCACTTTTGAGACTCGTTGAACGGCTGTGTGCATCTTAGTTATGCAGAGGTCGGGTGTAATTGCTTTTGAGTAATAAAGCGCCCATTATCTAAAAAAAAAGCAGTCAGAAGAGATCGTCTTGTCCGAGACAATCATGGAAATCATGCATTTTCCAACATGTCGTACTCTGCTGGTGCTATTTTACGATGTACTGCTACTGCTACCTTTTTAGCCTACTGACGGCATTATCCATGGAATACCGCGAAGGCCTCGTTTGGAACACAGGCAAATAAATCATAGAAATAGGGAAAATATAGAAAATGAAATACTATTTATCATAGATTCTAAATAAACCAAACCTATCTGAAAAATTAAGAAAACGTCGTAGGGATGTCACGTAGGAAAAACATAGGAATTACAGACACACGGAGATAAAAAAAACATGATGTAAGGCTTAATGTTAGTTCTCCTCCAAAATTTTCTATAAAGATTTATTTGATTCAAATGATTTCTAAAAGAATTTTGTAGGATTCTTACCCATAACTTTTTTCCTATAGGGGGCATTTGATTCAAAGGTTTTGAACCCTCCAAATTAAAATTCCTATTGATTCCTTTCCTACACTACAATCTCATAGGATTTCTAACAAGAGGTTAGATCTCTTGGAAAATTTCCTATGTATCTATGACAACTAGCACATTACTTATAATAATTAAGCCTGGTGAGTACCCATCCAGGTGAGAGCATCCCCGTGCGCGATTTTAGACCGTTCGATTGGTCGGTAATTTTTTTAGTTACCGTGGCCTAAGTTCCCTACCTGACTGACATTGAGACCCACGAGAGGATGGACCTGGCACCCAAAAACGAGGCATGTACCTAGCCCTCTGGATCACTCTCCTCTCTCCCGAATCATTTCTCTTCTCCTCTCCCCCCAAGCAGTTCCTACCAGCTAGGTTTTCGACCGCCGCCCACAGCTGGAGCCGCCGCCCCTCGCAGCTTTGACCGCAGCCACCCGCTTCGCATATTCTCTCCCCACATCACCTCCTTTCCCCTTCGTACCATGTCCATATATGCGCCCGAGCTTCCTTTCTACCCACCCCTTCCATAGTTCGCCGGATGGATTGGTATGGCTGATGGGGACGGAGGCCTGGTTGCCGTGGTTGTCTGGTTTCTGTACATCATAGAACTGATTCTTGCATTTTTCATTCACGTAGCATTTTACGTGGCATGACATACTATTCCTGCATTTTTGAATGCGGTGATTCCACACATCGTTAGATGTCTCGGGCTTATCCTAGTCGTCGAAAAAGTTGGAGATTTGTGTTCCTGCTGTTTTACAAGAAACGACCTACACATTGTGCATTTCATTCACATCCATCTCGTCTCACGTCACCTTATCTCCATCCTCTCCCAGTGGCGGCTCTCCCTAGCTCACCCCTCACACCACACGCCCCTCTTCGTCCCAGCCTCCCCTGCCCCCATGAGTTCTGGTGAAGCCAAGCCTCCGTCGCGCGTGAGCTAGCTCCTCCGGCTGGCCTCCTCCTAGCCGCGAGGCGCTGCAAGCCGTGAAGGAAGACGAGCTTCGCCGTGCCGTTCAGGCCATGACCGAAGTGAGGGGCAACGGTGGGCTTGCCCTGAACGGAGGGGGCGTACACGGTGGATCTGCCCGTTTTTCCTATTCTATGTTTTCAAAATTCTTGGAATCAAACATGCCCTAAAGTAGCCCATCCCATAGGAATTTTAAATGAATCTTAGATTCCTTGTCGGACATGGTGTTTTGGCTCATAGGTGCAATTGCACCTATTATGAATAATACATTTAAATTTCTTTTGAAATGTCAAAAAATATGGGAAAAAAATTCTAGATGTACATCTTGATGTGCTATGTTTACACACAAAATTTTGTGAGAAAGGGATAATTTTTATGGGCTGTGCAAAAAAAGACAAAACAACATCTCCTAATAGGCTATTTTGTAGGAACGAAAATTATCTTTTTTTTACCAAGTCACAAAAATTGTCATTTTTTTGGCAAAATGTTGTGTGCGGACATATAGTATCCGGATGTACACACAGAATTTTTTCAGAATTTTTTAACATTTTAAAATATGTTTTTTAAACAATGGGTGTATCTACACCTTTGAACCAAAAATAATATCCGAGATTTCTACTCCTTTGTTACAACGGTACCATAAGATTTTTTCTCCTATAGGAATTCAATCCTCCAAAATTATGTGGTTTTCCTTTGTTCTAAGCGGGCCTGCATAAATGTAACAAGGCACTGGCTAGGCCATTGTTACTGCTCCCTTCATTTCATAATTGTTATCGTGGTTTAGTTCAAATTTAAACTACAATCATAAAAAATTAAACAGGGCCGATTCTTACCGATCAAGCCCAAAGATATGGAGAACGTATTTAACTTTGCATTGGAGCGGTGATCTATCAATCGAACGGATTTAAGACCAGCTCGCAAGTCAAAATTTGGTCGATTGATAGTCGGCTGGCAATGGGTCGGGTTTGGTCGGGTCGACCTAAACTAGAGCCATGCACATAATTTTTATCAGGCACACCTTTGATCCATTATCCTATCCATGGGTAAGAAATGAGACCCATGTCCAAATTGATCAGGCAACCCAATCCTATTAGGCAACCTATGGGATACAGAAAATGGAGAGTTTAACACAACCAGATATTTAAACTCAGTAGTATAAATAATGTATTACACTATCTTACACATTGTCCATATAATAATTTAAGACCACTTATAGCTTACACATTATTCATGCGCCAGTGCGTGATGAGCGGTCATGCTATTTTTTATGGACCGCTGGCTGCACTATGGGGCATTTATTTTTTAGAACACATCGACACATTGTTAGGCTGCCAGGACAAAGAGTGGTGTGTTTCCGTTTATGGCTTTGTGACTGTAAGTAGCATTAATATGCACATGTTTGGTGCTTGGATATAAGAGCTTTGTGTGTAAACGATGTTGTCTACATATAAAATGTATGCGTATCATAACCCACCTACCAAATAATGCAATTGTTTTAATTAGTAATATTAATCGGGTGACCCATCAGGCAACCCACGGGCATAGACTGATACCCATGTCCGATCCACGACTAATCGGGTTATCCATGAATCGTCTTCATGGGGGAACATTGGGACCCATACCCTACTGAAAGATCGAGATGTCGCCTAGGGGGGGGGGAGTGTGAATAGGCAATTAAAAACTCTTACGGATTTGTCTTGTAAGAATGCAGAATTAAACTAACATTTAGATTACAAGCACAAGCCCTAAATATGCTAAGCTCAACTAAGTGTAACAATAGCAACTAGAGCTAAGCAAGATAGGCACAAGATATATGTAGCACAAGTGATAGCAAGATATATGTACTTCAAGCACGATGGCTATCACAAGGAAAGAGAGCTCGGGTATAGAAATAACCGAGGCACGCGGAGACGAGGATGTATTCCGTGTTCCCTTCCTTTGCAAGAAGGTACGTCATGTTTGGAGGAGTGGAGGTCCCACGAAGGATTCCCCGCGCCACGAAGGCTCACCCTATTCTCCGAACCACACCCACGAAGGATAATGGCCCTTTCCTTATGGTTAGCTTTTCCTCCGCTCCGGAGATGGCAAGCTCCACAACCACTTCACAAGCTCCACGAAGGAGAAGCCCGGGCCTCTTCACAATCTTCTTGAAGAGATCACCGGAGCACCAACCGCCAAGCCAACTAGGAGGTCTCCCTCCAAGAGTAACAAGCTCACGGTCTCTCACTCGAACTAATCGTGGTGGAGAGCTCAACACTATGCAATGATGCAAAGCAAGAACACTAGAGGTGTTCAACTCCTTCACTCTCAAATCCCACCCAAGCAACAAATGCTAAGATGAGATTGGAGAGGAAGAACAATGGGGAAAGTCAACAAAAGACTCCAAGATCTAGATCCCAAGAGTTCCCCTCACTTAGAGGAGAAATGGATTGGTGGGGAGTGTAGATCTAGATCTCCTCTCTTAGATCCTCAAGAATGGGCAAGAATCATGGGAGGAATCAAGGGGGAAGCAAGTTCTTCAAATAGCAACAATGGAGGTGAGAGAAGGGGAAGAACTAACTCAACTCAAGGTGGGAGAAGGCTATTTATAGTTAGGAGGAAGAAATAACCGTTGGGGAGAAAAAGACAAAGAAAATCGCAGGAAAACGGGCAGAAAAAACAGCCCAGCCGGTTGCCAGGCCGGCCGACCGGACTGGACACTGAGGAGCCTAGCAGGGCGTCCGGTCGGGCCGGCCCACCGACCGGCGCGGCAGCGGCGTGGTCGTGCGGCGGATAGCATGGGCGGCGCGAACGGCGGCGGCGGAACGGCCCGGCGGCGAGCAAGGCGGCCCGCGCGCGTGGGCGACGCGGAGCGAGCGGCCGGCGAGGCTCCCGGCCGGGGCGCGGGCTGTGCCGAGGCAGGCCGGTCGGGGCCGGGCAGCGCCGGACCTGGGCCAAGAGCGCCGCGGACACGGCCCGGCGGCATCAGCCGCCGGACCGGCGCGTGGCCGGGCGGGCCGGCCGACCATGGCCGGTCGGCCGGCCGGTCGGCTGCGCCCATTCCTTTTCTTTTTCATTTTATATTTTGCTTTTTTCCTTTTCTTTAATAACAATTGCTCCCGAACTCCGATTCGAATGAAACCAATTTTGTTTGGAAGATACCAACAAATGCTATCCAAGAGAAAGTGAAAACACACAAGTCTGTAGGAGGGGATTTTTATCACGAATATAAAAGGTAGAACCTTATATCATGAATAACCGGTAAAATCACCCAACCTCGAAAACGCAATAGAAGATGCATGCGGACTCCGTTTTCGATGAACTTGGGCTTGTTATAAAGCTAGCAACAAGCACAAGAACCTCACACCAAGAAACACCAAGAAGCAATAAGGATATGCAAAGTATGCAAAGGATTGAGCTCCCTAAGACGATGTGATCAAGTTACTCAACCGAAAGCCCCTCTTAATAGTGCGGCTATCTATCCTATAATCCGGTCTCCCATCAACCACCTTGAGACCGGTAAAAGGAAAAACCTAGCAAGGCCATACCTTTGCCTTGCGCATCCCGCTTGATCTTGATGATAGCTCTTCAAGCTCCACAAGCCGGAATGCCTCAACTTGATCAATCGTTGCTTCGTGAAGACTCACAAATGCTCCCCCATACATCTATGATGGGAAAGCTCCATTGATGCACATCTTCACATGTCCATTATCACCAAATGGACGGCAAGCTTCAAGCATGTGATCCACTCGAGATGCTCATCTTGAACTTGCCCAACTCAACCTTGTATCTTCTCATACTCACTTAAGATAGAGCATGGCTAATATTGAGTTCCACATAAGAACTCCATCTTCATTTCTTCTTCTTGATCATATCACATATATATCTTCAAACCGATGATCTTGATGCCAATACACAAGATATATCTTTATCTTCATGGCATCCATACTTGAATCCAACACATGGAGTACAAGTAGTACCTATGGAATATTCCTTCATATAAACTCAATGAAAACATTAGTCCATAGGGGTTGTCATTAATTACCAAAACCACACATAGGGGCAATATACCCTTACAATCTCCCCCATTTTGGTAATTGATGACAATCACAATAAGAGGGTTTATATAATGAATATTAGAGACAAGTACACAACTTATCCGAGAATAGGTTGTATACAAGAGGTTGTATTTGATATGGTCAAGTAACACAAAGCTACTATCTCATATCAAAACCAACTCTACTCACACAACTACAACTAATGGAAGAGATGTGAGTAGAGCCAATATATATAGAGCAAACTCCCCCACAATGTATGCACGTGTGATGAACATGAATTCATTGCATACATTGTCAAGATTAACCTTTGGGATAATTTCCACTATATATATACAACCATGCAAGACATATAAATATGGAATGCATGAGAGGCAAAACACTTAAGCACAAACCAAACTTAAGTATAAAACCATTCCCTTAAACCCTCTAAACTTCTCCCCCATTGGCATCGATTGTCAAAATGGGTGAAAATTTTAGAAAAAGCCAATATAATGTGAGTTCCTCCCCAAGGTGTGCACTTCTCGTAATTTGAGTGGAATCAAATGCACATATCCAATGATGAATATTTGAAGGAAGTCAAACTATATTGAGGATCAAAGATTGCACAAGGATAACATGGTGAAGGAAGCTTTAACAAATAAAGCATGCAATCAAAGATCCAATTGGACAAACAAAGATATCATGATAAGAGAGATATAGTGCTTTGAATAAAATAAGAAGCTCCCCAAGGTTCGTGCATAATTTATAGTGTTTGCATTTGAATACAATATGCACAAACATGGAATCCTTACTCCCTCTATATCATTTAGAACACAACCAAGATAAAAGATAATATGCTTATCAAGAATAACTTGAGTCCAACAATTACGAGATATGAGTGCATGAAGAAAAACAAATAAACCAAGCACTCATAAATCTTCTTTACCAACACCACTAAAAACAAAGGGATAAAAGATGGTCGGCAAAGAGCAAGGATATCAAGGTGATGGATTAACGCTCTTATGTATATGAGTTTCTAAAGTGGACAAAGTGATCCATAAAGAAACATGCACACACAAGAGGTTAACAAAATAGATAAGACAAGATATCCAAGATGAAGTTATAAAATATACCAAAGGATGTTTGCTTAAGAAGCATATATAGCCTATGGCTCCAATTTTCACTTATGGTATATGAATGAACTTCAACCAAGTTAAATCTCAAGAACATCACAACTAACAATAAGGGAAGTAAAGCTAGTTGGAATGTTTTGAGAAAGGCAACAAGTATCACAATTACGAATTTATTTCACAATTTCATCAATATTGCACATAAGAGCTCTTTGAGGGATTGATATGCAATAAATTGCTAGAGGGCATATTTGGGATAGGTGAATCATAAACATGATATATATATATATATGTATATATATATATATATATATATATATATATACATATCCATCATATGCATCTTCTCAAATTACTCAAATGTACAATAAGAAGTTTTCTTTAAAAGGGATTTTTCAAGAATTGCAATATTTTCGAAATAAAGAATTTCATGCCTAGATGCAACCTACAAGAGGTTGGATGCTATATGAGTATGCATGAATAAGATACTTGTTACCGAGATAGAAATGGCTTGATGTAGTAGATAAGAGTTCATCGATCATCCTAGCTTGACTCCAATTCTCATATGGTGACAACACCTTCCTTATAGATGAGACAAGCCTCCATTGCATCTCCAATGTACCTAAAACAACATTCAAGTACATCTTGGTCCCCAAACTCATTGGGTCCAACATGGTTAGACTAACCACAATATATAGGACACACTCCATATAAATATGTGCATATTTAGATGAAATTTGAATTTCATGCACATCTTAGCCATTTAGGATTTGATGGAGTATACCCTATATAATGGATCAAATAAAGGAAGTGTGCTATAAATATAAACAAATTACATATAAGCACGCAAAGACTTTAAAGATCCAAGAAAGATATACTTTGGACAAAACACCAAATGAATTGAAGAAGGCATAAAGATGTGACCAAACAAATTTGTTGTCCAAATTATATCAAAGACGCAAATCACAAAAGATTTGTTCAACAAAGTTCAACAAATGAACTAAGAAGGAACCATTGAGCATAAAGGATGAAATAAAGCAAACATGCTCAAAGATTTATCTCATTCAACAAATAAAGCATAGAAGAAGAAATGAGATAGCAAAACTCCCAAAAGAGCAAGGTTCGAACAAACATACCAAACCCTCTACACTTTTCACAATGGCACAATGTACCGTAAGGAAAAGGTTTGTCTTCCAAAACAAGTTGTTGATATGAATTGAGAATTTATCAAAAGATTTTTCAAAGGAACAAGGAAGACACATGGGAGCAACAAAGATTTGTTGGAAATAAAATAAGGCAATAAGAAACAATCCAAGGTGAAGATGATCCAAAAATTCAACCACATACAAGGTTATCAATTGTCAAAGACAATGAGTATATTGGAAATAATTTCGGATGGAGTATTGACAATGAAAGTAAGGATCAACTTCACAATAAAAGGCATAGAATAAGTATATAGAATTAAGCACTATGCACGGATGAAGATTCTTGATAGCTTCAACTAGTCAAACAATCACGCACGGCAATGATTAGAATAACTTGAAGCAATCGGTGTCCCAAATAAGATATAGAGATATGTATTTGAGGAAAAACCGTATCAAGAATTTCTTACTCAAACAAGAATCCATAAGATGAGCAATACAAGTTTTTCAATAGAAGTGGAGCTTGTTTGAGCAAACATGCCACCTAGGAACAAGATAATTAAGAGCATCAACTCTAAGTGGCATAACCTCATATGTTCACATTTTCTAGGCTTGTGATATGTACAAAACATATTACTCCCCCATAATGTGATAAAACATTTCTTCTAATCAAGAGGCAACTAAAATTCGACTAGAGATGATTAATGGACATTTAGAATTTGAATTTCTCATGAGTATGACACACCACATAGTGACTAGATAATCTTGCAATATCAATACTAAGTGGTGGTACCCACATACACACATTTTAAAGAAAGAGAGATACACAATGCATATCACTCCCCCAAAATGGGATGTTCCATTAATCACTCAAAGAGAGCAAAATAAGATGTCATCAAGAAGCATTAGGCTCACAAAAATACACAAGTATATGATGAGTCAAACAAACATACTTGAATACACAAGATAGGTAAGTAAGACACAACACATACACACAAATATTTGGTACAAAACCAAACATGCAAAGGGGCAAGTAACTTACAATAAATATGATGAGTTGAAGTATAAGTTACCGCAAAGAGGAACATTGGATATAAGATATAGATGATAATCCATGCGACTTGGCTTGGTCAAAATATAATATATGAAGATCCCATAATTCTTCATGAAGTAGCCAAGTCTCCAATGACCTCCACATGCACCTATTGATCACGTTTGAGCTTGTTGGTCCCCAACCAAGTTGGGTCCTAAGAGGTTAGTCACAATAGGCTTGGCAAACCAAATGGTCCTTTTCTTGAGACCACTTTGAGTTCCAACAAACTTGGCAACCACATTCCCATCCTTATCCTTCCCTAGAGAATAATCATCATCAACAATTATAGGGTTAGATAAGGTACCACCTAAACATGAAGAAGCAAAGTTCCCTTTTGACGTGGGCATTACCCTTCGGGTAATCGACATTGCCCTATCCCGTATTGTTTAGTTGGAGGCCCATGAAGGCACTTGGATGGCACACCATAAGATTCCTTGACGGGCAAGACAAAGAAGCGGCCGAACAAGGAAATATTAGATTTAAAACTATTGTAAACCTAGTCGTACTCGGTTAGACCTCTTGAGACCTGGCCTCCTATATAAAGGCCAGGAGAGGGGCTGCCAAGGGACGGAATCAATCTTAGCAATCTTAGCCACCAAAAGCTTAGAGCTAGGTCACCATAGCACTTAGCCTCTCGACGAGATCTCAGCCGAACTATTCGGCACCCCATTGTAACCCAATATCTTCATAATCAAGATCAGACAGGCAGGACGTAAGGGTTTTACCTCATCGAGGGCCCCGAACCTGGGTAAATCGCTCTCCCCGCTTGTCTGTGAACCGATGTCTCGTGTTAGCTTGCAGGATTCCATCAACCCTAAGCCCCAATCGAAGGGCATTGCCGAGAAGTACCCTCGACAATTGGCGCCGTCTCGTGGGAACCACCGTCTGGCACAAGATCGGACATCGGCAGAGCCGGTCATGTCATCAGCAGCTTCATCAACACCATCATCGCCAAAACTGGGAAGCCCGATTCGCTTCGGCTCCTATGAATTCACCCCGCGCAGCGACTCGTCTCGCTCGACTTTCTCCGATCTGCAAGGCAACATGGAGATGACCTTCGGGAGCGTCCAGTACAACGTCAACTCAGAAGGAATCCTTCGACTGCTGGAATCGCCCACTTCCAGATCGACGAGTCCAAGCGCGTCATCATCACTCGACCTTTCGGCTGGCCTGACAGGCTCGACGAGTTCGCCCGCGCCCTCGACTCCCCGTTCAGCGTCTTCCACGTCGGTTGGGTCCGACAATCCCGCATCTTCGGAGTTAACCTCGTACTACTGCTTGAACTGCGACACCAGGCACGGGCTGGGATCGAGAGACACACCGTTCATCTGCAATGCCCAGTATTCATCGGGAGAGGACAGTGTCGACAACATCGTCCAAAGTGTCACCCGAGGAGCGGCGCACCACCAAGTTTATGTTGCTAACAGGGGAGACGGAGATCACACCCCCCGTTCCAGCAGGCGAGCTAGTTTTGAGATCAGCGCCAGCAACAACAACAGCGACCACACCATCACAGAGGAGGAGTGGGCAGTAGCCAAGGCAGCCGTGCTTAACAACACGCCGCTCCCGGCAGGAACCACGGTTGGCACCCTCAACGCTATCGCTCCATATTGGAGAAAAACCGGGAACGACTATCCAAAGAACAAGCCACCCTCGAGAGACGCCTATTCAGCGGCGGACCGATCCAGCGAACGACGATGAGGCTCGCAAGGAAGCGCCTCTCGAAGTACTCGAAGGCAGGCAAGCACCGATCAAGACTATCCAGGCTTTCGGAAGATGACGCTATAGAAATAACATCGAATCTGACCAAGTCCTTTATGACCACGGACACCGCGGGCATGCCACGGCCAAAAACCGTCGCGGGAGCAACCGCCAACCTCGCTGCATACTGCTGGCGTGTAGTCGACACGTCCGTTGGGAACCCCAAGAGGAAGGTGTGATGCGCACAGCAGTAAGTTTTCCCTCAGTAAGAAACCATGGTTATCAAACCAGTAGGAGTCAAGGAACATGTGAAGGTTGTTGGTGGCGGAGTGTAGTGCGGCGCAACACCAGGGATTCCGGCGCCAACGTGGAACCTGCACAACACAATCAAAGTACTTTGCCCCAACGTAACAAGTGAGGTTGTCAATCTCACCGGTTTGCTGTAAACAAAGGATTAGATGTATAGTGTGGATGATGATGGTTGTTTGCGAAGAACAGTAAAGAACAATTGCAGTAGATTGTATTTCAGATGTAAAGAATGGACCGGGGTCCACAGTTCACTAGTGGTGTCTCTCCCATAAGATAAATAACATGTTAGGTTAACAAATTACAATTGGGCAATTGACAAATAAAGAAGGCATAACAATGCACATACATATATCATGATGAGTACTATGAGATTTAATCAGGGCATTACGACAAAGTACATAGACCGCTATCCAGACATGCATCTATGCCTAAAAAGTCCACCTTCAGAGTTATCATCCGAACCCCCTCCAGTATTAAGTTGCAAACAACAGACAATTGCATTAAGTATGGTGCGTAATGTAATCAACACAAATATCCTTAGACAAAGCATCGATGTTTTATCCCTAGTTGCAACAACACATCCACAACCTTAGAACTTTCTGTCACTGTCCCAGATTCAATGGAGGCATGAACCCACTATCGAGCATAAATACTCCCTCTTGGAGTCACAAGTATCAACTTGGCCAGATCCTCTACTAGCAACGGAGAGCATGCAAGTACATAAACAACATATATGATAGATTGATAATCAACTTGACATAGTATTCAATATTCATCGGATCCCAACAAACACAACATGTAGGATTACAAATAGATGATCTTGATCATGATAGGCAGCTCACAAGATCTAACATGATAGCACAATGAGGAGAAGACAACCATCTAGCTACTGCTATGGACCCATAGTCCGGGGGTGAACTACTCACACATCAATCCGGAGGCGATCATGGTGATGAAGAGACCTCCGGGAGATGATTCCCCTCTCCGGCAGGGTGTCGGAGGCGATCTCCTGAATCCCCCGAGATGGGATTGGCGGCGGCAGCGTCTCTGGAAGGTTTTCCGTATGGTGGCTCTCGGTACTGGGTATTCGCGACGAAGGCTTTAAGTAGGCGGAAGGGCAGAGTCGGGGGCGTCACGAGAGGCCCACACGCTAGGGCCGCGCGGCCAGGGCCTGGGCCGCGCCACCCTAGTGTGTCGCCACCTCGTGGCCCAACTTCGTATCTCCCTCGGTCTTCTGGAAGCTTCGTGGAAAAATAAGACCCTGGGCGTTGATTTCGTCCAATTCCGAGAATATTTCCTTACTAGGATTTACGAAACCAAAACACGAGAAAACAACAACTGGCTCTTCGGCATCTCTTCAATAGGTTAGTGCTCGGAAAATGCATAATAATGACATATAATGTGTATAAAACATGTGAGTATCATCATAAAAGTAGCATGGAACATAAGAATTTATAGATACGTTTGAGACGTATCAAGCATCCCCAAGCTTAGTTCCTACCCGCCCTCGAGTAGGTAAACGATAACAAAGATAATTTCTGAAGTGACATGCTATCATAATCTTGATCAATACTATTGTAATGCATATGAGATGAATGCAGCGATTCGAAGCAATGGTGAAGATAATGAGTAAACAAATGAATCATATAGCAAAGACTTTTTATGAATAATACTTTCAAGACAAGCATCAATAAGACTTGCATAAGATTTACTCATAAAGCAATAAATTCTTAGTAGAAAGCTTTTAAGCAACACAAAGGAAGATATAAGTTTCAGCGGTTGCTTTCAACTTCAACATGTATATCTCATGGATAATTGTCAACGCAAAGTAATATAGCAAGTGCAATAGGTAAACATGTAGGAATCAATGCACATAGTTGATACAAGTGTTTGCTTCTAAGATAGAAAGAAGTAGGTAAACTAACTCAACATAAAGTAAAAGATTGGCCCTTCGCAGAGGGAAGCATGGATTACTATATTTGTGCTAGAGCTTTTTCATTTTGAAAACAAGAAACAATTTTGTCAACGGTAGTAATAAATCATATGTGTTATGTATAAGATATCCTATAAGTTGCAAGCCTCATGCATAGTATACCAATAGTGCTCGCACCTTGTCCTAATTAGCTTGGATTAACATGGATTATCATTGCATAGCATATGTTTCAACCAAGTGTCACAAAGGGGTACCTCTATGCCGCTTGTACAAAGGTCTAAGGAGAAAGTTCGCATTGGATTTCTCTCTTTTGATTATTCTCAACTTAGACATCCATACCGGGACAACATAGACAACAGATAATGGACTCCTCTTTAATGCATAAGCATTCAACAACAGTTAATATTCTCATAAGAGATTGAGGATTAATTGTCCAAGCTGAAACTTCCACCATGAATCATGGCTTTAGTTAGCGGCCCAATGTTCTTCTATAACAATATGCATACTCAAACCATTTGATCATGAAAATCGCCCTTACTTCAGACAAGACGAACATGCATAGCAACTCACATGATATTCAACAAAGGTAAAAGTTGATGGCGTCCCCAGAAACATGGTTACCGCTCAACAAGAACCTTATTAAGAAACAAGATACATAGCTACATATTCTTCACCACAATAGTTTTTAAGGATATTTTCCCATGAGCTATATATTGCAAAGACAAAGAATAGAATTTTTAAAGGTAGCACTCAAGTAATGTACTTTGGAATGGCACAGAAATACCATGTAGTAGGTAGGTATGGTGGACACAAATGGCATAGTTTTTGGCTCAAGGATTTGGATGCACGAGAAGAATTCCTCTCAATACAAGGCTAGGCTAGCAAGGTTGTTTGAAGCAAACTCAAGTATAAAATGGTGCAGTAAAACTCACATATGAACATATTGTAAGCATTATAAGACTTTACATCGTCTCCTTGTTGTTCAAACACCTTAACCAGAAAATATCTAGACTCTAGAGACCAATCATGCAAACCAAATTTTAACAAGCTCTATGTAGTTCTTCATTAATAGGTGCAAAATACATGAAGCAAGAGCTTAAACATGATCTATATGAGCACAACAATTGCCAAGTATCAAATTATTCAAGACATTATACCAATTACCACATGCGGCATTTTCCGTTTCCAACCATATAACAATGAACGAAGTAGTTCAACCTTCGCAATGAACATTAAGAATAAAGCTAAGAACATATGTGTTCATACGAAACAGCGGAGCGTGGAGCGTGTCTCTCTCCCAAACAAAGAATGCTAGGATCCGAATTTATTCAAACAAAAACAAAAAAAAACAGACGCTCCAAGTAAAGCACATAAGATGTGACGGAATAAAAATATAGTTTCACTAGAGGTGGCCTGATAAGTTGTCGATGAAGAAGGGATGCCTTGGGCATCCCCAAGCTTAGATGCTTGAGTCTTCTTAAAATATGCAGGTATGGGGGCATCCCCAAGCTTAGACTTTTCACTCTTTTTGATCATATTGTATCATTCTCCTCTCTTGACCCTTGAAAACTTCCTCCACACCAAACTCAAAACAAACTCATTAGAGGGTTAGTGCATAATTGAAAATTCATATATTCAGAGGTGACATAATCATTCTTAACACTTCGGACATTTCACAAAGCTACCGAAAGTTAATGGAACAAATAAATCCATCAAACATAGCAAAACAGCAATGCGAAATAAAAGGCAGAATCTGTCAAAACAGAACAGTCCGTAAAGATGAATTTTTTAGAGGCACCAGACTTGCTCAGATGAAAATTCCCAAATTGAATGAAAGTTGCGTACATATCTGAGGATCACGCACGTAAATTGGCAGATTTTAATAAATTTTCTAAAGCAGGAGAGGCTCAATTTCGTGACAGCAAGAAATCTGTTCCTGCGCAGTAATCCAAATCTAGTATTGACTTTGCTATCAAAGACTTTACTTGGCACAACAATGCAATAAAATAAAGATAAGGAGAGGTTGCTACAGTAGTAACAACTTCCAAGACTCAAATATAAAATAAAGTGCAGAAGTAAAAATAATGGGTTGTCTCCCATAAGCGCTTTTCTTTAACGCCTTTCAGCTAGGCGCAGAAAGTGTGAATCAAGTATTATAAAGAGATGAAGCATCAACATCATAATTTGTTCTAATAATAGAATCATAAGGTAACTTCATTCTCTTTCTAGGGAAGTGTTCCATACCTTTCTTGAGAGGAAATTGATATTTAATATTACCTTCCTTCAATGGTAGCACCAACAGTCAAGAAAAGGTCTTCCCAATATAATGGGACAAGATGCATTGCATTCAATATCCAAGACAACAAAATCAACGGGGACAAGGTTATTGTTAACCATAATGCGAACATTATCAATCCTCCCCAAAGGTTTCTTTATAGCATTATCAGCAAGATTAACATCCAAATAACAATTTTTCAATGGTGGCAAGTCAAGCATATCATAGATTTTCTTAGGCATAACGAAATACTTGCACCAAGATCACATAAAGCATTACAATCAAAATCATTGACCCTCATCTTAATGATGGGCTCCCAACCATCTTCTAACTTCCTAGGAATAGAAGTTTCAAGTTTTAGTTTCTCCTCTCTAGCTTTTATGAGAGCATTTGTAATATGTTTTGTAAAGGCCAAATTTATAGCACTAGCTGATACGTCCAAGTTGCATCACTATTTTATATCATCCGTAGTGGTGCTAAGGGCTTTGTCAATTTTAGGCCTATAATAGTTTTTTGGCTTAGGCACTTTAGAGACATACATGAACTTTTTGCTCCTTACCCACATAAGCTTTCTCCTTAAACTTAAGAGAAGAAAAAGTTGAACCCAAGGTTCCCATAGCTTCTTCAAGTTCACTAATCCTATGGGTTCGATTATCATGAGTAGCACAAGTTTCTAAAACAACAATTCTCTCATTGGTTCCACTAAGAGTTTTATCAAGTTTATCAGTGTTACTAAGTAATATTCCCAATTTAGTCTCAACACTTGGAAGATTTTTATCTATGGCCTCCAACTTTTTCATGACATCTTCAAGAGAGATTTCAATTTTAGCTTCATTAACAGGTGGTATTCCAACTAGACTCTCAATAATGCAACTAGCTTCTAAAGCGGGAGTGCCTAGGAAATTACCTCCTACAAGAGTATCAAGAACATACCTATTCCAACTAGAGATACCAACATAAAAGTTCCTAAGTAGTATAATAGTGGAGTGTTTCTTAATGCACCTATGATGAGCATCACTAATTCTATACCAAGCATCTTTAAAACTTTCTCCCCCTTGTTGCTTAAACGAACGAACTTCAACTTCCGGATTACTCATTTTAGTAATAGTAAATAAAGCAAACTAAATAAAGTAAATGCAAGTAACTAATTTTTTGTGTTTTTAATATGGAGAACAAGACAAGAAATAAAGTAAAACTAGCAACTAATTTTTTTGTGTTTTTGATATAAGAGCAAACAAAGCAAGTAAATAAAGTAAAGTAAAGCAAGACAAAAAAACAAAGTAAAGAGATTGGATGTGGGAGACTCCCCTTGCAGCGTGACTTGATCTCCCCGACAACGGCGCCGTAAAGTTGCTTGATGGCGTGCAGATCGACACGTCCGTTGGGAACCCCAAGAGGAAGGTGTGATGCGCACAGTAGTAAGTTTCCCTCGATAAGAAACCAAGGTTATCGAACCAGGTAGGAGTCAAGGAACACGTGAAGGTTGTTGGTGGCGGAGTGTAGTGCGGCGCAACACCAGAGGATTCCGGCCCCAACGTGGAACCTGCACAACACAATCAAAGTACTTTGCCCCAACGTAACAATGAGGTTGTCAATCTCACCGGCTTGTCTGTAAACAAAGGATTAGATGTATAGTGTGGAAGATGATGTTTGTTTGCGAAGAACAAGTAAAGAACAATTGCGATAGATTGTATTTCAGTATGTAAAGAATTGGACCGGGTCCACAGTTCACTAGTGGTGTCTCTCCCATAAGATAAACAGCATGTTGGGTGAACAAATTACGCTTGGGCAATTGACAAATAAAGAAGGCATAACAATGCACATACATATATCATGATGAGTACTATGAGATTTAATCAGGGCATTACGACAAAGTACATAGACCGCTATCCAGCATGCATCTATGCCTAAAAAGTCCACCTTCCGAGTTATCATCCGAACCCCTTCCGTATTAAGTTGCAAACAACGGACAATTGCATTAAGTATGGTGCGTAATGTAATCAACACAAATATCCTTAGACAAAGCATCGATGTTTTATCCCTAGTGGCAACAAGCACATCCACAACCTTAGAGGTTTCTGTCACTCCCAGATTAAATGGAGGCATGAACCCACTATCGAGCATAAATACTCCCTCTTGGAGTCACAAGTATCAACTTGGCCGAGCCTCTACTAGCAACGGAGAGCATGCAAGAACATAAACAACATATATGATAGATTGATAATCAACTTGACATAGTATTCAATATTCATCGGATCCCAACAAACACAACATGTAGGATTACAAATAGATGATCTTGATCATGATAGGCAGCTCACAAGATCTAACATGATAGCACAATGAGGAGAAGACAACCATCTAGCTACTGCTATGGACCCATAGTCCAGGGGTGAACTACTCACACATCGATCCGGAGGCGATACATGGTGACGTAAGAGACCTCCGGGAGATGATTCCCTCTCCGCGCAGGGTGCCTGAGGCGATCTCCTGAATCCCCCGAGATGGGATTGGCGACGGCGGCGACTCTTTAAGGTTTTCCGTATCGTGGCTCTCGGTACTGGGGTATTCGCGACGAAGGCTTTAAGTAGGCGGAAGGGCAGAGTCGGAGGAGGCACGGGGGCCCCACACGCTAGGGCCGCGCGGCCAGGGCCTGGGCCGCGCCGCCCTGCTGTGTCGTCGCCTCGTGGCCCCACTTCGTATCTCCCTCGGTCTTCTGGAAGCTTCGTGGAAAAATAGGACCCTGGGCGTTGATTTCGTTCAATTCCGAGAATATTTCCTTTGTAGGATTTCTGAAACCAAAAAAGCGAGCAAAACAAAGAATCGGCTCTTCGGCATCTCGTCAATAGGTTAGTGCCGGAAAATGCATAATAATGACATATAATGTGTATAAAACATGTGAGTATCATCATAAAAGTAGCATGG
>NC_061510.1:377420776-377451984 GCF_022539505.1 Lolium rigidum
TGGTAAAATGTCTTGAATAATGTGATACTTGGCAATTGTTGTGCTCATGTTTAAGCTCTTGCATCATATACTTTGCACCTATTAATGAAGAAATACATAGAGCTTGCTAAAATTTGGTTTGCATAATTGGTCTCTCTAAGGTCTAGATAATTTCTAGTAAAGAGTTTGAACAACAAGGAAGACGGTGTAGAGTCTTATAATGTTTACAATATGTCCTTTATGTGAGTTTTGCTGCACCGGTTCATCCTTGTGTTTGTTTCAAATAGCCTTGCTAGCCTAAGCCTTGTATCGAGAGGGAATACTTCTCATGCATCCAAAATCCTTGAGCCAACTACTATGCCATTTGTGTCCACCATACCTACCTACTACATGGTATTTCTCCGCCATTCCAAAGTAAATTGCTTGAGTGCTACCTTTAAACAATTCAAAATTTATCACCTCTGATTTGTGTCAATGTTTTATAGCTCATGAGGAAGTATGTGGTGTTTATCTTTCAATCTTGTTGGGCAACTTTCACCAATGGACTAGTGGCTTCATCCGCTTATCCAATAATTTTGCAAAAAGAGCTGGCAATGGGATTCCCGAGTCCCAAATTAATTAACAAAAATAGACACTCCTCCATGGTATGTGATTGTTGGACGGCACCCAAAGGATTCGGTTAGCCATGGCTTGAGAAAGCAAAGGTGGGGAGGAGTGTCATCATAATAAAACTAAAATAAAAAGGCACTCCTTCATGGTATGAGATTGTTGGCAGGCACCCGAGGATTCGGTTAGCCATGGTTTGTGAAAGAAAGGTTGGAAGGAGTGCTACACAAAAATAAAAATAATTCATGGGAGCCGCTCTTTGAAGGTTTGTCTGGCAAGGGGGTTAGAGTGCCCACTACCATTCGTTGACAACAACAAACACCTCTCAAAATTTTACTTTTATGCTCTCTATATGTTTTCAAAACCAAAGCTCTAGCACAAATATAGCAATCAATGCTCCCTCTGCGAAGGGCCTTTCTTTTACTTTTATGTTGAGTCAGTTCACCTATTTCTCTCCATCTCAAGAAGCAAACACTTGTGTGAACTGTGCATTGATTCCTAAATACTTGCATATTGCACTTGTTATATTACTTTGCATTGACAACTATCCACGAGATATACATGTTACAAGTTGAAAGCAACCGTTGAAACTTAATCTTCATTTGTGTTGCTTCAATACCTCTACTTTGAATTATTGCTTTACGAGCTAACTCTTCTGCAAGACTTATTGATGCTTGTCTTGAAGTACTATTCATGAAAAGTCTTTGCTATATGATTCATTTGTTTACTCATGTCATTTACCATTGTTTTGATCGCTACATTCATTACATGTGTTTACAATAGTATGATCAAGCTTATGATGGCATGTCACTCCGGAAATTATCTTTGTTATCGTTTACTCGCTCGGGACGAGCGTAAACTAAGCTTGGGGATGTCGATACGTCTCCCACGTATCGATAATTTCTTATGTTCCATGCCACATTATTGATGATATCTACATGCTTTATGCATACTTTATGTCATATTTATGCGTTTTCCGGAACTAACCTATTGACGAGATGCCGAAGGGCCGATTCTTGTTTTCTGCTGTTTTTGGTTTCGAAATCCTAGTAAGGAAATATTCTCGGAATCGGACGAAATCAACGCCCAACATCTTAGGATTGCATGAAGCTTCCAGAACACCCGAGAGCCGCGGAGGGGGCCACAGGCCCACCAAACAGTGAGGCCGACGCGGCCAAGGGGGGGCCCGCGCCCCCCTGTTGTGTCGTCGCCTCGTTGACCTTCTGACACCGCCTCTTCGCCTATATAAAGGTCCCTAACCTAAAACACGATACGGAAAAGCCACGGTACAAGAAACCTTCCAGAGCCACCGCCATCGCGAAGCCAAGATCTGGGGGACAGGAGTCTCTGTTCCGGCACGCCGCCGGGACGGGGAAGTGCCCCCGGAAGGCTCCTCCTTCGACACCACCGCCATCTTCATCAACGCTGCTGTCTCCCATGAGGAGGGAGTAGTTCTCCATCGAGGCTCGGGACTGTACCGGTAGCTATGTGGTTAATCTCTCTCCTATGTGCTTCAATACAATAATCTCATGAGCTGCCTTACATGATTGAGATTCATATGATGATGTTTGTAATCTAGATGTCATTATGCTAGTCAAGTGGGTTTTACTTATGTGATCTCCGGAGACTCCTTGTCCCACGTGTGTAAAGGTGACAGTGTGTGCACCGTGTGGGTCCCTTAGGCTATATTTCACAGAATACTTATTCACTGTTATGAATGGCATAATGAAATGCTTATTTATATCTCTTTATGATTGCAATGTGTTTTGTATCACAATATATATGTGTGCTACTCTAGTGATGTTATTAAAGTAGTTTATACCTCCTGCACGGTGTAATGGTGACAGTGTGTGCATCGTGTAGTACTTGGCGTAGGCTATGATTGTGATCTCTTGTAGATTATGAAGTTAACTATTGCTATGATGGTATTTATGTGATCTATGCCTCCTTTCGTAGCGTGAAGGTGACAGTGTGCATGCTATGTTAGTACTTGGTTTGGTTATGTTGATCTGTTATGCACTCTAAGGTTATTTAAATATGAACATTGAATATTGTGGAGCTTGTTAACTCCGGCATTGAGGGTTCGTGTAATCCTACACGATTAGTGGTGTTCATCATCCAACAAGAGGGTGTAGAGTCTAGCATCTATCTATTTATTCTGTTATGTGATCAATGTTGAGAGTGTCCACTAGTGAAAGTATGATCCCTAGGCATTGTTCCTAAATATCGCTATCGCTGTTTGTTTACTGTTTTACTGCATCTATACTTCCTGCAATATTACCACCATCAACCACACACCAGTCCTGGACAGCAAAGCACTTTTGTGGTGCCGTTGCTACTGCTCGCATTTATTCATACCACCTGTATTTCACTATTTCTTCGCCGAACTAGTGCACCTATTAGGTGTGTTGGGGACACAAGAGACTTCTTGCTTTGTGGTTGCAGGGTTGCATGAGAGGGATATCTTTGACCTCTTCCTCCCTGAGTTCGATAAACCTTGGGTGATCCACTTAAGGGAAACTTGCTGCTGTTCTACAAACCTCTGCTCTTGGAGGCCCAACACTGTCTACAAGAATAGAAGCACCCGTAGACATCACGGACCACAGACAGGTAAAGAGTATCCCTAGACGGCTGATAGCGCTGACGAAGAAAAGCCCACTGAGCAGCGGCTGTGGGAAGACCCATGAACTCAGCAGCATACTGAGGCAGAACACTGGAAGTGAGAACAAAAGCAGCATGAGCATCCTCATCTATCCACTGAGTGTAATCAGTCAGATCCAGCCGGTATGTCGCAACGACAGTAGAGTGGTCCTGGACCTTCCGGTCATACTCAGCCAGAGGAGTATCATCAGCACTCTTGGCTGCATCCTTGTCCGCCTGAGTAGCATTGGGGGCAAGGGCAACGGGCGTCGGTGCAATAGGCGCCATAGGAGCAACGGGGCGAGGCAGACAGGAGACCTCGCCAGAAAGCACACCCCAAAGACGACGACCGTGCATGTGGACGCGCATGAAGGCAGCGAAATCAGGATAATTCGCGCCATCAAAAATCACCGGGCAGCGAGGAATCGCAACATAGCCCGACGAGGAAGACATCTCTCTCTCTCTTTTTTGTTTTCAGATCAGATCACGCATGCGACGGGAGGACGCAGATCACGCGCGCGACGGGACTGGGGCAGACGGCCAGGAAGCGGCCGGGGCGAAGTCGACCGGGGCGGGCGGCCGGTTGGCAGCAGGCGGGCGACGAGGCGATGGTGGGCCAGAAGGGGCAACGGCGGGTCGGGGCGGGCGGCGAACTGGCGGCGGCCGTGGGCAGGGCGGCAGGGGACGGGTGACGACCGGGGAACGGGTGGAGGCCGGGCAGAGGAGACAGCCGGCGGGTGGAGAAGGCCGGAGACGGGTCGGTCGGCCGAGAGAGAGGCGGCGGCCGACGATGGAGGACGGACTCGGCGGCCGGACTCGGCGGCGGCGAGCCGGGGCGGACGACGGCGAGGTAGAGGCAGCGGCTGTGGCCGGGTCGCGGCGGCAAGATGCCGGGGCGGGCGGTGGCGGCGGGTGCGATGGAGGAGGAGGAGCTAACCTAAAACTCTGATACCATGTTAGGGCAATATGCTTGTTGTATTACCAGGGGGCAAAGGCCAGCGTATATTCTTCTTGTTTTCTACATGCATTTAGTTTATTGGAGATGAAAGAATTAAAGAGGAGAGATGCATATTCCCAATGCATTTTTCACTCTACTTCATAATTTGTCTTGAAAATCCCACGTGTACACTTATTTGTGGACGGAGGAAGTAACCCGAATGGGTAGGTGTAAGGGTATATTTCCCCTATGTGTGGTTTTGGTAATTAAATGACAACCCCTATGGACTAATGTTTTCATTGAGTTTATATGAAGGAATATTCCATAGGTACTACTTGTACTCCATATGTTGGATTCAAGTATGGATGCCATGAAGATAAAGATATACCTTGTGTATTGGCATCAAGATCATCGGTTTGAAGATACATATGTGATATGATCAAGAAGAAGAAATGAAGATGGAGTTCTTATATGGAACTCAATATTACCCATGCTCTATCTTAAGTGAGTATGAGAAGATACAAGGTTGATTTGGGCAAGTTCAAGATGAGCATCTCAAGTGGATCACATGCTTGAAGCTTGTCGTCCATTTGTAATAATGGACATGTGAAGATGTACATCAATGGAGCTTTCCCATCATGCTGTATGGGGGAGCATTTGTGAGTCTTCACGAAGCAACGTGATCAAGTTGAGGCATTCCGGCTTGTGGAGCTTGAAGAGCTATCATCAAGATCAAGCGGGATGCGCAAGGCAAAGGTATGGCCTTGCTAGGTTTTCCTTTTACCGGTCTCAAGGTGGTTGATGGGAGACCGGATTATAGGATAGATAGCCACACTATTAAGAGGGGCTTTCGGTTGAGTAACTTGATCACATCGTCTTAGGGAGCTCAATCCTTTGCATACTTTGCATATCCTTATTGCTTCTTGGTGTTTCTTGGTGTGAGGTTCTTGTGCTTGTTGCTAGCTTTACAACAAGCCCAAGTTCATCGAAAACGGAGTTCGCATGCATCTTCTATTGCGTTTTTGAGGTTGGGTGATTTTACCGGTTATTCATGATATAAGGTTCTACCTTTTATATTCATGATAAATGCCCCTCCTACAGACTTGTGTATTTTTCACTTTCTATTGGATAGCATTTGTTGGTATCTTCCAAACAAAATTGGTTTCATTCGAATCGGAGTTCGGGAGCAATTGTTATTAAAGAAAAGGAAAAAGCAAAATATAAAATGAAAAAGAAAAGGAATGGGCCAGCCGACCGACCGGCCTGACCGGCCCAGCCGCCGGCCTGCCCGGTCCACGCCGGGTCTGGGGCTGATGCCTGCCGGGCCGTGTACTGCGGCCTTTTGGCCAAGACCGGCAGCTGGCCCGGTCCCTGGCCGGCCTGCCCGGCACAGGCCCCGGCCCGACCGGGAGCCTCGCTGGCCAGCTCCCCTCCGCGCCGCCCACGCGCTGCGGGCCGCTTTGCTCTGCCGGCTGGGCCGTTCCGCCCCGCGCGGCCCACGCGCCTGCGCCGCCCACTGCTATCCGCCGCACAGCGCGCTCGCTGCCCCGCCCGGTCGGTGGGCCGGCCCGACCGGACGCCCTGCTGGGCTCCTCCGTGTCCAGTTCGGTCGGCCGGCCTGGCAACCGGCTGGGCTGTTTTTTCTGCCCGTTTTCCTGCAATTTTCTTTGTCTTTTTCACCCCAACGGTTATTTCTTCCTCCTAACTATAAATAGCCTTCTCCCACCTTGAGTTGAGTTAGTTCTTCCCCGTCTTCACCTCCATTGTTGCTATTTGAAGAACTTGCTTCCCCCCTTGATTCCTCCCATGATTCTTGCCCATTCTTGAGGATTTGAGAGAGGAGATCTAGATCTACAATCCCCACCAATCATTTCTCCTCTAAGTGAGGGGAACCCTTTGGATCTAGATCTTGGAGTCTTTTGTTGACTTTCCCCATTGTTCTTCCTCTCCAATCTCATCTTAGCATTTGTTGCTTGGGTGGGATTTGAGAGTGAAGGAGTTGAACACCTCTAGTGTTCTTGCTTTGCATCATTGCATAGTGTTGAGCTCTCTGATGACGCGTGAAACACACGTCCGTTGGGAACCCCAAGAGGAAGGTGTAATGCGTACAGCAGAAAGTTTCCCTCAGTAAGAAACCAAGGTTATCGAACCAGTAGGAGATGAAGGCCACGTGAAGGTTGTTGGTGAAGGAGTGTAGTGCGGCGCAACACCAGGGATTCCGGCGCCAACGTGGAACCTGCACAACACAATCAAAATACTTTGCCCCAACTTAACAGTGAGGTTGTCAATCTCACCGGCTTGCTCTGTAAACAAAGGATTAACCGTATGGTGTGGAGAATGATGTTTGCTTGCAAAGAACAACAGAGAACAGAGATTGCGGTAGATTGTATTTCAGATGTAAAAGAATGGACCGGGGTCCACAGTTCACTAGTGGTGTCTCTCCAATAAGATAAATAGCATGTTGGGTGAACAAATTACAGTTGGGCAATTGACAAATAGAGAGGGCATAACAATCCACATACATATCATGATGACTACTATGAGTTTTATTTAAGGCATTACGGCAATTAACATAGACCGCTATCCAGCATGCATCTATGCCTAAAAAGTCCACCTTCGGGTTAGCATCCGCACCCCTTCCAGTATTAAGTTGCAAACAACAGACAATTGCATTAAGTACTGTGCGTAATGTAATCAATACAAATATCCTTAGACAAAGCATTGATGATTTATCCCTAGTGGCAACAGCACATCCACAACCTTAGAACTTTCTGTCACCATCCTAGATGCAATGGAGGCATGAACCCACTATCGAGCATAAATACTCCCTCTTGGAGTCACAAGTATCAACTTGGCCAGAGCCTCTACTAGCAACGGAGAGCATGCAAGATCATAAACAACACACATATATGATAGATCAATAATCAACTTGACATAGTATTCCATATTCATCGGATCCCAACAAACACAACATGTAGCATTACAAATAGATGATCTTGATCATGATAGGCAGCTCACAAGATCTAAACATGATAGCACAAGAGGAGAAGACAACCATATAGCTACTGCTATGGACCCATAGTCCAAGGATGAACTACTCACACATCGGTCCGGGAGGCGGGCATGGTGATGTAGAGCCCTCCGGTGATGATTCCCCTCTCCGGCAGGGTGCCGGAGGCGATCTCCTGAATCCCCCGAGATGGGATTGGCGGCGACGGCGTCTCAGTATGTTTTCTCGTATCGTGGCTCTCGGTACTAGGGTTTTCGCGACGGAGAGATTAAATAGGCGAAGGGGCAGAGTCGGGGGACGCTCGAGGGGCCCACCCCATAGGACGGCATGGCCGGGGTGGGGCCGCGCCCCTAGGGTGTGGCCGCCTCGTCGCCCTCTTCGTCTCCTCTTCGGACTTCTGGAAGGCTCCGTGGAAAATAAGACCATGGGCTTTTGTTTCGTCCAATTCCGAGAATATTTCCTGTGTAGGATTTCTAAAACCAAAAACAGCAGAAAACAGGAACTGGTGCTTCGGCATCTTCTTAATAGGTTAGTGCCGAAAAATGCATCAAAATGATGTAAAGTGTACATAAAACATGTGAGTATTGTCATATAACTAGCATGGAACATAAGAAATTATAGATACATTTGAGACGTATCACTCTCCACCACGATTAGTTCGAGTGAGAGACCGTGAGCTTGTTACTCTTGGAGGGAGACCTCCTAGTTGGCTTGGCGGTTGGTGCTCCGGTGATCTCTTCAAGAAGATTGTGAAGAGGCCCGGGCTTCTCCTTCGTGGAGCTTGTGAAGTGGTTGTGGAGCTTGCCATCTCCGGAGAGGAGGAAAAGCTAACCATAAGGAAAGGGCCATTATCCTTCGTGGGTGTGGTTCGGAGAATAGGGTGAGCCTTCGTGGCGCGGGGAATCCTTCGTGGGACCTCCGCTCATCCAAACGTGACGTATCTTCTTGCAAAGGAAGGGAACACGAGAATACATCCTCGTCTCCGCGTGCCTCGGTTATTTCTATACCCGAGCTCTCTTTCCTTGTGTTAGCCATCGTGCTTGAAGTACATATATCTTGCTATCACTTGTGCTACATATATCTTGTGCCTATCTTGCTTAGCTTTAGTTGCTATTGTTACACTTAGTTGAGCTTAGCATATTTAGGGTTTGTGCTTGTAATCTAAACGTTAGTTTAATTCCGCATTCTTACAAGACAAAACCGTAAGAGTTTTTAATTGCCGATTCACCCCCCCCCCTCTAGGCGACATCTCGATCTTTCAATTGGTGTCAGAGCAAGGTCTCTCCTTGTTTAAGGCTTCACCGCCTTGAGAGTAAAGATGTCGACTAGTAATTTAGTGCACAATGACACAATTATCTTTGTTGGCACAAATTATCTTTTGTGGCGAAATTGCTTGCTTTGCAATCTTCGGACCTTGTGTCCAAACGTTGAGCAATTTCTAGATGTAGGTTTTTCTCCTCCGATGGCTCCTCAAAATCTATCTTTAGAGGATGAGAAAAACTTACATCTTGAAGCTCTAGTATCTAATGAGCTTTTATTCTCCTTGAGAACCGATTTTCGTAGGTTCTTGATATATATAAAGCGAAAGTCGTCTCATGAGATGTGGATCAAGCTTAAAGAAATGTTTGGTGGATCCGCTTCTCATTTGGTTGGTGGTGTCTCCGAGGAGCTCTCTTGCTTCCACCTCCGGCCGTGATGATTTATCATCTACTTCCACTTCACCAACGTGTTGCAAGACACAAGGTAATGATAGTGTGAGTGGTGAGGAAAATTGCAATGATGATATTGTGCTCAATAGTGATGATTCTTCATCTCTATCCCATTGTAAATGCTTTCTCTTTGGACTTAAACACATCTAGCATTGAAAATAATCTACATGCTTGTGTTGATAGTCCTTGCATATCATGTGTAAATTGCTTACATAGATCTCATGATGATATGCTTGCCTTGTCTTGCTCCCATAATCAAAATGCTTCTATTTCCTCTAGTTGCTTGTTGACTAACAATGTAGAGGAAACCAAACACTCTATGGATCAAGACACGATTTCAAATGAGGATTCAAGAACATCTTCATCTTCTTTCTCCGGTTTGCACATGTGCCTCACGGAAAAAGGATCAAAGGTATCTCCTACTTTGACTCCTAACACATCCTCTAGCGATGAGAATGATGATGATGATAATGATGAAGAATATAATACCTTGGTGCATGATATGGCAATGGTATACGCTTATCTTCATGGTAATAAAGAAGCTCGTGCTAATCTCGAACACTCTATGGAAACCTTGAATAAATATAGGGAAACCATAGTGGAGTTGGAGTCCCATGTTGAAAATGGTAGAATGAGATTCAATCTCCTCAAGCAAAAGCTAAAAGATGAGAAGCATGCTAATTTTATGCTCACACAAAAAATTGAATCCTATGAGCTTGAAAATGAAAAATCTATTGATGATGCTTGTGCTACTAACTCTAATTCTTGTGAAGCATCTACCTTAGAGGAGAATGTTGAGCTAAGGGCTCAACTTGAGTTGCTAACTAGCAATTATAGGGAATTGGAAGAAAGTCATAAAAAGCTCTCAAGCTCTCATGATGATCTTCTAATTTCCTATGATGGGCTAAAGTTAGCTCATGAGGCAAGTATCACTAAAGTAATATCTTGTGAGCCTCATGTGGACATTAGCATAACCTCAACTCAAAATGCTATTTTGCCATGTGCTAGTCCTAGTAATCCATCTAGTCAAACTAGTGATACAACTTGTGTTGGATTACTTGCTTTGCCTTGTTGCTCCAACAATGAAGCTTCTACTTCCTCTAGTACTTGTATTTCTACTAACCATGTAGAGGAAATAAAAGAGCTCGAGGCCCAAGTCCTTTCTTTGAAGAAAGACTTGGAAAAGCGTCATGAAGGGAAATCCGCACTTGACAAGATGTTGAGTATGCAACAATCCCCCAATGACAAGAGTGGAGTTGGATTCAATTCCAATAAAAAGAACAAGTCCAAGAGCAAGAGCAACAAGAAGAAGGGCCAAGACAAAGTCAAGGATCCGGCCAAGTTGGTTTGCTTCAAGTGCAAGGTTGAAGGGCATCATGTTAGATCATGCCCATTGAAGAAGAAGAAGCACTTGAGTGAGAAACAACAAGGGAAACGGCCACAAGGTCAAGGTAAAGCTCATGCTCGACCTCAAGTTGAAGATAGGCCACTTCCCAAGAAGAATCAAGACATTGTTCCCCAAGAGAATAAATCAATAAATAAGAGAAAGGGGAACACTTGCTACTTATGTCGTTCGAAGGGTGTCGAGGGTACTCCTCGGCAATGCCCTTCGATTGGGGCTTAGGGTTGATAGAATCCTGCAAGCTGACACGAGACATCGGTTCACAGACAAGCGGGGAGAGCGATTTACCCAGGTTCGGGGCCCTCGATGAGGTAAAACCCTTACGTCCTGCCTGTCTGAGCTTGATTATGAAGATATTGGGTTACAATGGGGTGCCGAATAGTTCGGCTGAGATCTCGTCGAGAGGCTAAGTGCTATGGTGACCTAGCTCTAAGCTTTTGGTGGCTAAGATTGCTATGATTGATTCCGTCCCTCGGCAGCCCCTCTCCTGGCCTTTATATAGGAGGCCAGGTCTCAAGAGGTCTAACCGAGTACGACTAGGTTTACAATAGTTTTAAATCTAATCTTTCCTTGTTCGGCCGCTTCTTTGTCTTGCCCGTCAAGGAATCTTCTGGTGTGCCATCCAAGTGCCTTCATGGGCCTCCAACTAAACAATACGGGATAGGGCAATGTCGATTACCCGAAGGGTAATGCCCACGTCAGTAGCCCCCGAGTGTCTAGCCGAACATAGTTCGGGTGGAGACTGAAGCATGTCTCCTTCTAATGTTCTTATCCTTGATTGTCCTTGTTCATCTTGAATCAGCATCATCTTCTTCTGTCGGGTGCGTGTCAGCGCTCCCGATGGGAGTAGCCCCCGAGTCTAGGTACGGATGCTTGCAATCCGTGCGTAGACTCAAGTTGTACCACTCGAACATTTTGCTCTGCCGAAGTTTTTCTGCAAGTCTTCATAGGTCATCCGATATATTTTCCGCATGCAAGGGATAATGAGTAACGTGCCCAAATTTTGCTGGTTAACTTGGCAACACAACGTTACTCTACACAGAATCAAGTCCCCGGGCATGATCCTGGAGTGCAAAAAAGTTCTGTCGGGTGCGCGTCACGCGCTCCCGATGGGAGTAGCCCCCGAGTCTGAGCGCGGGTGCTTGCAACCGAGTGTAGACTTGAGCTGATTAGCCAATTTTTCTTCAATCCTTTTTTCCTTCGACTCCTCATTCGGTCGGGTGCGTGTCAGGGCTCCCGATGGTTGTAGCCCCCGAGTCTAAGTGCAGATGCTTCGCAATCTGTGCATAGACTCAAGTTCACCATCCGATACCTTTTTATTCCTTTGAACGCTTCGAGCATTCTTCACGACGTCATTGATGACGTTTTACTGACATCTTGATTTGGACTGATAAGACGCGACCCGCTAGGCCCATCCTTTCTCTGTCTGGCCCTATTTTTAAGCAATATCCGCTCTTCTTGTACGGTTACCAAGGCGCCCCCTCGATTCCCGCAGCCATCAAAGGAAAAGATCTCCTTAATGAACTGGTAGCAATGATACGTGCCTACACAGCCCTCGAGTTCTCCCTTTCTTAAAATCTCCAAAAGACGAAAATCTCTAATCTTCTCCACACTTGCCGTAGCATCTCCTCGCCCTTCTTCTTCTTCCTTCCTTTGCAACTGCTGCGCCGCCACCACCATTTTTCCGATCTTCCCAGATCTCGCAATGGTGAAGAAGAAGAACCTCACTGCCGCCGCCAGTTCTATTAGCGGTGGCGCCGTCGCCAAATCCTCCTCGAATCTTCCGAAGAGGAGCGCTACGGATGCCCCTCCTCCAGCTCCAGCGCTGCCAGGCTCGATAGCCAAACCTGGGGATTGGCTAGCATCCTCCATCATGAAGCGTGATGAGAAGAGGGCCCGAAGCCTTGGGTTAGTCTCCTCCGACGAGGGGAACGTGATTCTTCCAGGTGCGATTTCTCGGCCCAATCCCCCTGCTGGTTTTTTCGTGGTGTTCCTGTCATTCCTATATCGGGGTCTCTCCCTTCCTGCCCATGAATTTCTTCACCATCTCCTACGGACTTACGAAATCCAATTGTGGCAACTCACCCCTAACTCAATCCTTCATGTTGCTGTGTTCATCACCCTCTGTGAGGCGTTCTTGGGTATTGAGCCCCATTTTGGGTTGTGGAAAAAGATCTTTTATGTTAAGAGGTACAACAGTAGTAATGGATCCTTTGTCATCGGAGGAGTGGGGTTTGTGGCTCGTTCAGAGGTTAACTATTTCAGTTTCCCAATGAGAGAATCTATGCAAGGATGGAGACTGAAATGGTTTTATGTCAAGGACTCTTCAACAACCGAGTCCCAGCTTCCTTGCTTTGTCGATGTCCTTGAAGCCAAGCCGAAGGATTCTTGGAAGAACATTCTCTCTCCCAACGAAAAGACAGCGGCCGACGAATTATTAGCCAAATTCCTTCGGATCAAAGAGGCCGATGGTCAAACTATGATCGGTACAGAGGTAGCAGCGGTGTTCTTGAAGCGTCGAGTCCAACCAGTCATGGCCAGAATCCACCCGATGTGGTTGTATTCGGGTGCAAAGGATGAAACCAGGATAAATATCGCTGAACTGTCGAAAAAGGAGCTGCTTGACGAAGTCCGTCGCCTTACTCTCTTTAGTCAGGAAGACTCGATTCCGTTGATATCTTCTTATACTCCCCTTGATGCCGATCATCCACCATCAAAGGTATCTTTCCTTCTCATATTCTTATTACGCTGCTTATACTTAGTCAACATAATTACTATTATTCTTATTTGTTCTTTTCTTCGACAGATCCCCATAGTTTCTGGAAACTTGCATGATTCACCGAATGATACTTATGAGGGAAGAGGCTCCTCAGTCCCTGTTGATTTTCACACTGTCGAGCGCACATGCCCAGAGAGCGAACACAATGATCCGATAGATTCTAAAGCTGTTCACTCCGATCTTCCTTCCTCAGCCGATGATTCCTGCGACACAGAGGGATCAGTGTGTGATGATGATGCTGATCGTGATGCCTTTATTAATGCAGCTGTGGAGGAGACCAGGGCTTCACCCGTGAAGAGATCAACCGGCGTCTTTGCCGATGAAGACGATCTCTTCGATATGTAAGCTCCTTCTTCCCTGGATTCATATTTCGTCCTTTGTTTCTCGTATTTCTTTCATAACTTTTGTCAACCACTTCCTTTCGCAGTGAGGAAGGTTTCATTGAACCTCCGCCTAAGAAAGCCAAATCTGGCGCTGCTCCTCTGGACGTCGCGGCTTCCGAAGCTTCGGCTCCTAAGGCAGCCCCCGCGGCCCAGGTATCGAATGCTTCCTCCCTTTCCAAGGGGAAAGATGTTCCTTCAACTGCTGCCGCCACGACTCCTCCTTCTGTAAGTCTTTTTGATTACAACGCGAATTTCTTGGAGTGTGCCTTGTCTAATGATTCTTTGTCAAACATCCTTCTTCCTTAAGGACATGCGGAGTGTTATATCCTCTTTGGAGGCCTTTGCCTCTCAGTTTACTTCTCTGGAAGCGGACAAGGTTCGGCTGCAGGAGGAAGTTAAATCTTCTTCCTTGAAGTTGGATGGCGCCATTAAAAAGGTCGCCACAGCTCGCCAAGAAGTCGACTCCCTGAAGGAGGAACTGGGCAAGCTGAAGGAGAAGCTGAAAGAAGAGGAACCGTCGAGGCTGGCTGCCGAAGCTCAGGCAGCTGAGAAAGATGAACTCCTTCGCCAGTCTTCGTTAGCTTTGCTTGGTAATCTCTTTTTATGCTTCTCTGTCGATTATTGCACTTATGGTTTCGATTCTTTGTCAGTAATTCATTTTGTTCCATTCTCTTGCAGAGGCCGCCGACATCCCTGCCAATGCTTTGGACAAGATTCCAAACAACTCTCCAGAAAACGGTGTGTCGATGACTCTCGCCTCCCACCAGCTTACACGGGAGCTTCTTGAAAAGGGGAAAGGTGCCATGGCGCGGATGCACTCGATGATCTTCCCCAAGATCAGTCAAGACAAGACTCTGGGGCAGCTGATCGACGCCTTCGCAGTCGACACCAAGGAGGTTATCGAGGTATTCAAACGCACTTCACGTACCTATGGTTCCCTCCTAGCCTTCCAACTTATGATGGGTCATGGCTTCAAGGCTGATATCGAAGAGATGTCTAAGGAGCTGCCGAAAGAGCAAGATGGGCGGTTCATTGATTTAAGCGTCTTCAAAATGTCAGCCCTTAAGTGTGGACGCCAGCTCCTTGAGCTGGTTTCATCAAGGAAGACGTCAGCTGGCCCTAGTTTATCGACTCAAACCCAAGCCCTTTGATTTTTGTACCAAACTTCTCTTTGAGCTGATGTGGACCAATTTTCTGTCGCAAAAATGATGTTTGTAATAAAATTACGTGCTAGCAATGTTGCTAGTACACCTTTGTTATGATACTTTCATTCGCACTTATCCCGATGGGAGTACCTTCTGTTGCTGATGCGAGCGATCCGTCATGCTTTTGACACTTTTCCTTGCAGGTATTCCCAGTGCCTGCATTTGTTGACGATTCTTCGGGTGCTCTTTCTGAAGATGATCGAATCCAACGTATGAAGGATCGGATCACGCAGTTGGAAAAGGATCTGTGTAGCACCTATGCCTTGGCTGCTATTATCAAGAAGAAGGGCGAGATTGCAGCCGACGTATAGCGCTATGCTCTTACTGAACTGCATAAAGCCACTGAAAGTTTAAACTGTAAGTTCCCTGGTCCTTGTGCTCATTACTCTTTGTCAAAAACGCATTGCCTGATCTTCCGTTGATTCCTTTGCTAGTCATAGCTCTGAACCGTGCTGAAGAAAACAAGCGGATTCACGAGCGTGTGAACGCATTGACCCAGCTGTCATCTCTCGAAGAGATTTTCTGGAGGGAACACTCGAAGGCTTTGGCTGTCGCACAATTTCAAGATCGGGTCCATCAGGTCCACCACTTCTTCGACAAGTGCTACAAAGCCCTGATGGTAATTTGGAGGACGATGTTCCCCTTAAATGCGGTCCCTCCTACGCTGCTAACTTTGATGTTTGAGTTTGGGAATACCAAGAAGATTCGAGACTTGGTGCGAGCTCAAGTTTTTGCAGGGGCCAGGTTTACACTTGCCCTTGTCCTTGCACGTTACCCCTCAGCAAATCTGCTCACTATCGCCAACGCGGTTGGTGACTTGGAGACTCTGTATCCGAAGGTATTGCTGCCCGCCAATATAATTGTCGACAAGCTTGAGAAGGATTCAAAGGTACCTGAGGAAAGAGAAACTCCGCAAGGGTGATTTCAAGGATTAATTAAGGTTGTTTTGTAAATAGGTTATTTTGGCTACTTCATCCAAGTGTTAGGATTGTTTAGCCGAGACTTTTTATTCGGTAGATACATGTATATGTACTTTTACCGTGTTAATTCCGTTGGCAAATTTTGAGGGAGCAAATCTTAATTGCCCGTTTAGATGTATGTGTACTCGTTGGTCAGCAAATCATTTGAGTGATCAGCTCGTGTTGCAGGTTTTGCTAAACCCGTTGTATGCGCAACTTTGCTTTCAACCGATGTATGTGTCGACAGCCACTCCCGAATATTTCGGGTGCAATGGTTCTGCCGATGAGCCTGTTGTTGTTTGATATTTCCATAAGTAAAATATCGAACGTGGGTTGTGTTTATATGTATTTCCGAACTCTTGCTATTTACGGCGCTCGTAGAGGCATCTATAGCAGAGGGAAAAGTTAATGTCCTTGTTTATTTTGCATCCTATAGCGCTCATAGAGGCTTTTTCGGAGCAGATCTTTTGCCGCGCGCTATGCTGCACCGTTGTTTGCCAGGGTGGCGTAAACTGTGTGTTCGGTGACGCGGTGTAGGTGCTCCGATTTATTGCAATGCTTTTCAAGGAATCAAAACTTAAGTTCTCATTAATAATAATAAACACGGGACTAAAGGGCGAAAAAGGGAGAGCCCTGTTTAAAAAGAGAGGGAAAATTAAACACTAGTAGATTGCTTAGGCATGGAAAGGGTTCTTCTCATCTTCTGGCTTGTTCACCGTGTTGGTGTTTTTAGAAGCGTCGTTGATTTCACCAGAATTCTGGGCGTTGATTGTCAGTGTTTTGTTGTCTCTTATGTCTTCTGCACCATCAGCTGCCGAAACTTTTGCTGCCGAAGCTTGGGCTGCAGAAGTTTGTGCTGCCGAAGCTTCAAGGGCGAGGTCGGCTGGCTTCTTCTTTGCTCCTCTGACGCGTTCTTCTTCCTTATTATCGCGTGACGATGACTTCGAAGGAAGGTCAGTAATTTCCTGCCGCAGTCCAAACTTTGCAGCAATCCTCTGTATGTCTCGATCACAATTGTCCGAGCGTGAGAAACTTCCATAGACTGTAATGTTTGTCCCGTTGCTCCCAGGCATTTTCAGCTGAGGTATGTGTAGTGCGGTACAGCCATGAACTTGGCATAAGCTGGCCTCCCGAGTATAGCGTGATACTGCGGCTCCCAGTTCACGACTTCGAACTCGATCTTTTCCTTCTTGAAGTTGTCGGGTTTTCCAAAGATGACGTTCAGGTAAACTTTGCCAAGAGAGTACACCGGTGAAGTGGGGAGAATCCCATGAAAGCGGGTGTCCGATTCTTCTAGCATTCACATGGTGATCCCCATACTCTTGATCGTGTCGAGAAATATCAGGTTTAGTCCACTTCCACCATCCATGAAGATTTTTCTCATCTTGAATCCCCCGACCTGCGCCTCGACTACTAAGGCAGCGTGTCCTGGTTTCGGTATGGTCATCGGGTGATCTGCTTGGCTGAATGTAATATTCGGAGATGACCACTCGACATATTCAGGGATGTTCGCCATGATGCTTTCTGCCAGGTTGATTTCTCGAGTGAGCTTCTTCATTTCTCTTCTTGAAACTCCTGTCCTTTGGATCATTCTCATATGCCCACGTGGTGGTGGAAATGCCTCGTTGGGTTGATGAGGTTGAGCTTGCTGGACTTGATGCTGCGGTGGAGGTGGTGGTGGTGGCGGTGGTGGTGGCGGTGGCGGTTGCTGGCCTGCCTGCTGGATGAGTTTGTGCATGTCAATGAACTGCCGACAGTCCCTGAGCAAGTGGCTTGACTTCGTTTTGCCATCCTTAGAATCAACATACGAGTGCAAGTAACAGGGAGCGTTGATCTGCTCAGCGTAGGGCAGTTCGGGAGTCCTCTGCTGCCGTGGTTTATAATTGCCACGGTTCCCAGAGTTGTTCCGATTACCGTCCTGTCGATCGTCTCTTCTATCGTCATATCGATCGTCCTGCCGATCGGAGTACCCTGCGGCTACCAGGTTGTTGTCGTCATAGCTGCGGTTCTTCCTTCTCTTGTGACAATCCCTTCGACCACCCGAGTCGTGCTTCGGCTGGTCGTCGTCTTCGTCGTCACTGCGCTGTCACGGCTTTCGCACGTTGTCCTCGCCATCAGCCCAGCTGTTGGCGATTTCCATTAACTTTGTTATGGTTTTTGGCTTTTTGCGTCCGAGTTCTTCTATGTAGCTTTCACGTCGAATGCCATCGCTGAAGGCGTCGATTGCTCTGTCGACAGATACATCTTCGGCAGCGTTTAGGAGCTTGGTGAATCTCCCGATGTATGAACGCATCGACTCCTTCTGCTTTTGCTGGCAATGCCGTAACTCTTCAATCCCGACGGGCCTTTTGTACGTTGCTTGGAAATTGGCAACGAAAGCATCTACTAGGTCGTCCCATGATTTGATGGAACCCTTCGGCAGACCCCTTAACCGGGCTCGCGCTGAATCCTTTAGGTAAAGCCGCAAGCACCGCATTGCTGCTATCCTGGTTCCCCTTATGCGGAATCACGCTCGCGAGATAGTCGCTCTATCCAGGACCTTGGCTCTCGCTGCCCATCATATTTGGCAGCGTCAGTAGGGGTGGGTTTGAACTTTCTGGGTGGCATCGCCTCACGGATTTTGTAGCTTAAACAATCGGCTCCCCTGAGCTCGCCGTTGTTCTCCTGACTCTCATCCGAAGAATCACTGTCATACTCCTCCCTAGCGGCGCGTCGTCGCCTTGCTTTGTAGATCCTGTTCTGGGTGATTTCATCCCGAGCATCTCTCGCATGATGCTTTGAGCCACTAGCCTGCAACATGGTCTTTTCCTTTCGCGGAACTAGATTATCTCCCAATATCGCGAGACTTTCTAGGGCACCTCGGTGGGCTTGAGCCATGGAACCTTCGGGGCGCTGATTGACGAGGTATGTGATACGTCTCAAACGTATCTATAAATTCTTATGTTCCATGCTACTTTTATGATGATACTCACAAGTTTTATACACATTATATGTCATTATTATGCATTTTCCGGCACTAACCTATTGACGAGATGCCGAAGAGCCGCTTGTTGTTTTCTCGCTGTTTTTGGTTTCGAAATCCTAGTAAGGAAATATTCTCGGAATTGGACGAAATCAACGCCCAGGGTCTTATTTTTCCACGAAGCTTCCGAAGACCGAGGGAGATACGGAGTGGGGCCACGAGGTGGCGACACACTAGGGCGGCGCAGCCCGGGCCCCGGCCGTGCGGCCCTAGCGTGTGGGCCCCTCGTGACGCCCCGACTCTGCCCTTCCGCCTACTTAAAGCCTTCGTCGCGAATACCCCAAGCACCGAGAGCCACGATACGGAAAACCTTCCGCAGACGCCGCCGCCAATCCCATCTCGGGGGATTAAGGAGATCGCCTCCGGCACCCTGCCGGAGAGGGAATCATCTCCCGGAGGTCTCTTCATCACCATGATCGCCTCCGGATCGATGTGTGAGTAGTTCACCCCCGGACTATGGGTCCATAGCAGTAGCTAGATGGTTGTCTTCTCCTCATTGTGCTATCATGTTAGATCTTGTGAGCTGCCTATCATGATCAAGATAATCTATTTGTAATCCTACATGTTGTGTTTGTTGGGATCCGATGAATATTGAATACTATGTCAAGTTGATTATAAATCTATCATATATGTTGTTTATGTTCTTGCATGCTCTCCGTTGCTAGTAGAGGATCTGGCCAAGTTGATACTTGTGACTCCAAGAGGGAGTATTTATGCTCGATAGTGGGTTCATGCCTCCATTGAATCTGGGACGATGTGACGTAAAGTTCTAAGGTTGTGGATGTGTTGTTGCCACTAGGGATAAAACATCAATGCTTTGTCTAAGGATATTTGTGTTGATTAACTTACGCACCATACTTAATGCAATTGTCCGTTGTTTGCAACTTAATACTCGGAAGGGGTGCGGATGCTAACTCGAAGGTGGACTTTTAGGCATAGATGCATGTCGGACAGCGGTCTATGTACTTTGTCGTAATGCCCTGATTAAATCTCATAGTAGTCATCGTGATATGTATGTGCATTATTATGCCCTCTCTATTTGTCAATTGCCCAACTGTAATTTGTTCACCCAACATGCTATTTATCTTATTGGAGAGACACCACTAGTGAACTGTGGACCCCGGTCCATTCTTTTACATCTGAAATACAATCTACTGCAATACTTGTTCTTTACTTGTTCTTCGCAAACAAACATCATCTTCCACACTATACATTTAATCCTTTGTTTACAACAAGCCGGTGAGATTGACAACCTCACCGTTACGTTGGGGCAAAGTACTTTGATTGTGTTGTGCAGGTTCCACGTTGGCGCCGAATCCCCGGTGTTGCGCCGCACTACACTCGCCACCAACAACCTTCACGTGTTCCTTGACTCCTACTGGTTCGATAACCTTGGTTTCTTACTGAGGGAAAACTTACTGCTGTGCGCATCACACCTTCCTCTTGGGGTTCCCAACGGACGTGTCGACTACACGCCAGCAAGATATTTTCTGGCGCCGTTGCCGGGGAGATCAAGACACGCTGCAAGGGGAGTCTCCCACATCCAATCTCTTTACTTTGTTTTTGTCTTGCTTTGTTTTATTTTATTTACTGCTTTGTTTGCTCTCTATATCAAAAACACAAAAAAATTAGTTGCTAGTTTTACTTTATTTACTGTCTTGTTCTCCATATTAAAAACACAAAAAAATTAGTTACTTGCATTTACTTTATTTAGTTTGCTTTATTTACTGCTGCTAAAATGGGTACTACTGAGAATACTAAGTTGTGTGACTTCACTAGCACAAATAATAATGATTTCTTATGCACACCTATTGCTCCACCTGCTACTACAGCAGAATTCTTTGAAATTAAACCTCGCTTTACTAAATCTTGTTATGAGAGAGCAATTTTCTGGTGTTAGTTCCGATGATGTTGCTGCCCATCTTAATAATTTTGTTGAACTATGTGAAATGCAAAAGTATAAGGATGTAGATGGTGACATTATAAAATTAAAATTGTTTCCTTTCTCCTTAAGAGGAAGAGCTAAAGATTGGTTGCTATCTCTGCCTAGAAATAGTATTGATTCATGGACTAAATGTAAGGATGCTTTTATTGGTAGATATTATCCTCCCGCTAAAATTATATCTTTGAGAAGGAGCATAATGAATTTTAAGCAATTAGATAATGAACATGTTTCTCAAGCATGGGAGAGAATGAAATCTTTGGTGAAGAATTGCCCTACCCACGGACTAACTACTTGGATGATCATCCAAACCTTCTATGCAGGATTGAATTTTTCTTCGCGGAACCTATTGGATTCAGCTGCTGGACGTACCTTTATGTCCATCTCTCTGGGGGCGGCAACAAAACTTCTTGATGATATGATGACAAATTACTCTGAATGGCACACGGAAAGAGCCCCACAAGGTGAGAAGGTAAATTCTGTTGAAGAAACCTCCTCCTTGAGTGATAAGATTGATGCTATAATGTCTATGCTTGTGAATGGTAGATCTAATGTTGATCCTAATAATGTTCCTTTAGCTTCATTAGTTGCCCAAGAAGAACATGTTGATGTGAACTTCATTAGAAGTAATAATTTCAACAACAATGCTTATAGGAATAATTCTGGTAACAACTATAGGCCATATCCTGCTGCTAATGGTAATGGGTTTTATGGTAATTCTTATGGGAATTCTTACAACAATAATAGGAGTGTACCCCTGGTCTTGAAGCCATGCTTAAAGAATTTATTAGTACACAAACTGCTTTTAACAAATCTGTTGAGGAAAAGCTTGATAAAATTGATATTCTTGCTTCTAAGGTTGATAGTCTTGCCTCTGATGTTGATCTTTTAAAATTGAAAGTTATGCCTAATAAGGATAATTATAATAAGATTGTTACTGAATTGCATGGCTGAATTAATGAGAATATTAGATTGATGGCTGAATTGCATGCTAGGTGGGAAAGAGAAGAAAATGAAAAACTAGCTAAAGAGAATAATGTAGCTAAAGTTTGGACTATTACCACCACTAGTAATGATAATGCTTCACATGTTGCTACACCCCCTACTATCAATGGTAAAATAATTGGTGTTGGCAATGTTTCTACTCCTAGTGCAAAGCGTGCAAAACTGCCTGAAACTGCTGAAATTGCTAAAACTCGCCGAAACTCGTTTGTGATAAAACTCGCTGAAATTTTTCAAAATATTGGGGACAATGATCCCATTGCTGTAGATCATAATGATTTAGATTTTGATGATTGTCACATCTCTGAAGTTATAAAGTTCTTACAAAAACTTGCTAAAAGTCCCAATGCTAGTGATGACCCACAAGTATAGGGGGTGTATCGCAGTATCTTCGATAAGTAAGAATGTCGATCCCAACGAGGAGCAGAAGGTGTTGACAAGCAGTTTCGATGAAGGATTCGCTGTAAATGCTCACGGACAAGTATTCGTGGGGTTTTGATGTAACGGATGAATAAAGTACGAGTAAGTAAAGTGCGAGAGTAACAATTGCAGCGAGTGGCCCAATCCTTTTTAGCACAAAGGACAAGCCGGTTTGTTTACTTATAATGACCAAACGTTCTCGAGGACACACGGGATTTTAGTCTAGTGCTTTCGCTACATACGGCTAATTAATATTCATTGTTTTGATAAGTGTTGTGTGGGTGAACCTATGCTAATGTACCGCCCTTCCTAGGACTAATACATACTTGTGATTATACCCCTTGCAAGCATCCGCAACTACAAGAAAGTAATTAAGATAAATCTAACCACAACCTTAAACTCGAGATCCTGCGATCCCTCCCCGCATCGATATACCAACGGGGGCTCAGTGTTTCGTCACTCCGGCAACCCCGCAATTGGCAAACGAGTACAAGATGCATTCCCCTAGGCCCATAAAGGTGAAGTGTCGTGTAGTCGACGTTCACACGACACCACTAGAAGAATAACACCACAACTTAAATATCATAACATTGAATACTACTCAACCATACTTCACTACTAACATTTAGACTTCACCCATGTCCTCAAGAACTTAACGAACTACTCACGAGACATCATATGGAACATGATCAAAGGTAATATGATAATGAATAATAATCTGAACATAAACCTTGGTTCAACGGTTTCACTCAATAGCATCAATAACAAGTAGAAATCAACACCGGGAGAGTTTCCCCTATCAAACAATCAAGATCAAACCCAAATTGCTACAGCGGTGACGAGGTGCAGCGGTGGAGACGGCGGTGATGATGATGAAGATGATGGTGATGGTGATGGAGATGATGTCCAGCTCGATGGCGGTGACGATGGCGTCGATTTCCCCTCCGGAGGGAATTTCCCCGGCGGATTCCTGCCCGCCGGAGAGCTCTTTTCTCTCTGGTGTTCTCCGCCCCGCAGAGGCGGCTGTGGCTCTTCGCGACGTACCCCTTCTGGCTTAGGTTTTCGGGACGAAGGAGTACGCGAAGAAATGGAGGCGAGAGGGGGCTGTGGGCCCCCTCCGCATAGGGCGGCGCGGCCAGGGCAGGGCCCGCGCCGGCCTGTGAGGGTGGCCCATGGCGGCCCTCCTCAGCTCCCCCTTCTGGCTCCCTTCGTCATCTGGAAAAATAGGAGTTTTCGTGTAATTCCCGTCAATTGTTGATCTTCCGAAATATTGCGTTCTGACGATGCTTTTTCCAGTAGAATTCTGGCTCCGGTGCGCGATCCTCCAATAATCATGAATCATGCAAAATAGATGAAATAACATAAGTATTATCTCCAAACATGAAATATATCAATGAATAACAGCAAATTATGATATAAAATAGTGATGCAAATTGGACGTATCAACTCCCCCAAGCTTAGACCTTGCTTGTCCCCAAGCGAAACTGAACTCGGTAAACAGGACCACATGTTTATGGAGTGAAGAGTCGATAAATCAAATACGGACAAGAAGCATCATATTCATTCACACAAGACATTCTAGTAAACAACTTCCTCATATAAATCAACTTGAAACAAGTATAAGGGTATCACAAATAAAGGTGCATAAGAAATCATAATTGGTGATGGCAAACTTTGTTCTTGGTCAAAGAACAGTTAACAAATTATACTTATCTATTGAGCCGCGCTCTCATATTAAAACTTATGTGGCTCATCTTGCATACTCAATCATAATTATCATTGATAAGTTTCAAAGCTTCATTCATTCAGATAAAACTTGTACTAAACAAGGAAGAATAAAAGATATGATGAAGCAAATCACAATATAATAGTTTGATCACAACAACTAAAATGCTTGCTTGAGATGGAGGGAAATAGGTTTACTGACTCAACATAAGGTAAAAGACGGGCCCTTCGCAGAGGGAAGCAGGGATTAAATCATGTGCTAGAGCTTTTTCAGTTTTGAAATCATATAAAGAGAATAAAAGTAAAGTTTTGAGAGGTGTTTGTTGTTGTCAACGAATGGTAGCGGGTACTCTAACCCCCTTGCCAAACAGACCTCCAAAGAGCGGCTCCCATGAAGGACGTTATCTCTACCAGCAAGGTAGATCATTGATACGTCTCCAACGTATCGATAATTTCTTGTGTTCCATGCCACATTATTGATGTTATCTACATGTTTTATGCACACTTTATGTCATATTCGTGCATTTTCTGGAACTAACCTATTAACAAGATGCCGAAGTGCCAGTCTCGTTTTCTCGCTGTTTTTGGTTTCGTAAATCCTAGTAACGAAATATTCTCGAATCGGACGAAATCAACGCCAAAGTTCCTATTTTCATCGGAAGCATCCAGAACACCCGGGAAGGACCGGAGGGGGGCCACGGGGCCACCAAACCCTAGGCCGGCGCGGCCGAGAGGGGGCCGCGCCGCCCTATGGTGTGGCCCCCCGTCGGCCCTCCCGCGCCGCCTCTTCGCCTATATAAAGCCCCCGGATCAGAAAACCCGATACCAATTGACGAAACTCCGGAAAGACTCCGTGGGCGCCGCCACCGTCACGAAACTCCAATTCGGGGACAGAACTCGTTCCGGCACCCTGCCGGAGCGGGGAAGTGCCCCCGGAAGGCTTCTCCATCGACACCGCTGCCATCTCCACCGCCATCTTCATCACCGCTGCTGCTCCCATGAGGAGGGAGTAGTTCTCCATCGAGGCTCGGGGCTGTACCGGTAGCTATGTGGTTCATCTCTCTCCTATGTGTGTCAATACAATAATCTCATGAGCTGCCTTACATGATTGAGATTCATATGATGATGCTTGTAATCTAGATGTCATTATGCTAGTCAAGTGAGTTTTACTTATGTGATCTCCGGAGACTCCTCGTCCCACGTGTGTAAAGGTGACGAGTGTGTGCACCGTGTGGGTCTCTTAGGCTAGATTTCACAGAATACTTACTCATTGAATGGCATAGTGAGGTGCTTATTTATATCTCTTTAAGATTGCAGCATGTTGTATCACAATTTATCCATGTGCTACTCTAGTGATTTGTTATTAAAGTAGTTTATTCCTCCTGCATGTGTGCAAAGGTGATAGTGCGTGCACCGTGTTAGTACTTGGTTTGTGCTATGATCATGATCTCTTGTAGATTGCGAAGTTAACTATTGCTATGATAATATTGATGTGATCTATTCCTCCTACATATGCATGAAGGTGACAGTGTGCGTGCTATGCTAGTACTTGGTTTAGTAGCATTGATCTATCTTACACTGAAGGTTACTTAAACATGAGCATTATTGTGGAGCTTGTTAACTCCGGCATTGAGGGTTCGTGTAATCCTACGCAATGTGTTCATCATCCAACAAAAGTGTAGAGTATGCATTTATCTCGTTCCGTTATGTGATCGATGTTGAGAGTGTCCACTAGTGAAAGTGTAATCCCTAGGCCTTGTTCCTAAATACCGCTGAGTTACTACCGCTTGTTTACTACTACTGCGTTACTACCGCTGAGTTACTATCGCTTGTTTCATCGTTTTCATTGCGTTACTATCGTTGCAATACCACCACCATCAACTACACGCCAAGCACTTTTCCGGCACCGTTGCTACCGCTCATACTTATTCATACCACCTCGTATTTCACTATCTCTTCGCCGAACTAGTGCACCTATTTGGTGTGTTGGGGACACAAGAGACTTCTTGCTTTGTGGTTGCAGGGTTGCATGAGAGGGATATCTTTGACCTCTTCCTCCCCGAGTTCGATAAACCTTGGGTATCCACTTAAGGGAAACTTGCCGCTGTTCTACAAACCTCTACTCTTGGAGGCCCAACACCGTCTACGAGGAAAGGAGGGGGAACGTAGACATCAAGCACTTTTCCGGCGCCGTTGCCGGGGAGGAAAGGTAAAAAGGCTCTCATACTACGGTCCCGTGTAAAGTATCTTTTCGGCGCCGTCGTGTGTGTGCTCGAAGCTATTTCCTTTAGATCCTGCAATTGCATCTTGTTGTTTCTTGTTTACACTAGTTTGGCATAATGTACAAGAGTGAGCTTCTTATTCTATTTCCTGATTTAAAACATGGATTGTTTGATGCGAAAATTAAAAAACCTATGAAATCTTCTTTGCATGCTGGTAGTAATATTAGTATGAACGCTTTGAACACCATTGTTGACAATAATATAGAAAGTTCTAAGCTTGGGGAAGCTGGTTTTCATGATCTTTTTAGTCCCCCAAGCATTGAGGAGAAAATTTACTTTGATGATTCTTTACCTCCTATTTATGATGATTATAATGATAGTGGTCTTTTGGTGCCACCTACTATGGAGAGTGAATTTGATTATGATTACAATATGCCTCCTATATTTGATGATGAGAATAATAATGATAGCTACTTTGTTGAATTTGCTCCCACTACAACTAATAAAATTGATTATGCTTATGTGGAGAGTAATAATTTTATGCATGAGACTCATGATAAGAATGTTTCATTTGATAGTTATATTGTTGAGTTTTCTCATGATGCTACTGAAAGTTATTATGAGAGAGGAAAATATGGTTGTAGAAATTTTCATGTTACTAAAACACCTCTCTATGTGCTGAAATTTTTCAAGCTACACTTGTTTTATCTTCCTATGCTTGTTACTTTGCTCTTCATGAACTTGTTTATTTACAAGATTCCTATGCATAGGAAGCATGTTAGACTTAAATGTGTTTTGAATTTGCCTCTTGATGCTCTCTTTTGCTTCAAATACTATTTCTTGCGAGTGCATCATTAAAACTGCTCGAGCCCATCTTAATGGCTAAAAAGAAAGAACTTCTTGGGAGATAACCCATGTGTTATTTTGCTACAGTACTTTGTTTTATATTTGTGTCTTGGAAGTTGTTTACTACTGTAGCAACCTCTCCTTATCTTAGTTTTGAGTTTTGTTGTGCCAAGTTAAGTCTTTGATAGTAAAGTAAGTACTAGATTTGGATTACTGCGCAGAAACAGATTTCTTTGCTGTCACGAATCTGGGTAAAATTCTCTGTAGGTAACTCAGAAAATTATGCCAATTTACGTGAGTGATCCTCAGATATGTACGCAACTTTCATTCAATTTGAGCATTTTCGTTTGAGCAAGTCTGGTGGCCTAATAAAATCCATCTTTACGGACTGTTCTGTTTTGACAGATTCTGCCTTTTATTTCGCATTGCCTCTTTTGCTATGTTGGATGAATTTCTTTGATCCATTAATGTCCAGTAGCTTTATGCAATGTCCAGAAGTGTTAAGAATGATTGTGTCACCTCTGAACATGTGAATTTTTATTGTCCACTAACCCTCTAATGAGTTGTTTCGAGTTTGGTGTGGAGGAAGTTTTCAAGGGTCAAGAGAGGAGGATGATATACTACGATCAAGGAGAGTGAAAGCTCTAAGCTTGGGGATGCCCCGGTGGTTCACCCCTGCATATATCAAGAAGACTCAAGCGTCTAAGCTTGGGGATGCCCAAGGCATCCCCTTCTTCATCGACAACATTATCAGGTCTCTCCCCTGAAACTATATTTTTATTCCATCACATCTTATGTGCTTTTTCTTGGAGCGTCTGTTTGTTTGCTTTTGTTTTTGTTTGTGTTTGAATAAATTGGATTACATCATGCTTGTGTGGGAGAGAGACACGCTCCGCTGGTTCATATGAACACATGTGTTCTTAGCTCATAATATTCATGGCGAAGTTTCCTCTTCGTTAAATTGTTATATGGTTGGAATTGGAAAATGATACATGTAGTAATTGCTATAATGTCTTGGGTAATGTGATACTTGGCAATTGTTGTGCTCATGTTTAAGCTCTTGCATCATATACTTTGCACCTATTAGTGAAGAATACATAGAGCATGCTAAAATTTGGTTTGCATAATTGGTCTCTCTAAGGTCTAGATAATTTCTAGTAAGGTGTTTGAACAACAAGGAAGACAATGTATAGTCTTATAATGCTTGTAATATGTCTTTTATGTGAGTTTTGCTGTACTAGTTCATCCTTGTGTTTGCCTCAAACAACCTTGCTAGCCTAAACCTTGTATCGAGAGGGAATACTTCTCATGCATCCAAATACTTGAGCCAACACTATGCCATTTGTGTCCACCATACCTACCTACTACATGGTATTTCTCCGCCATTCCAAAGTAAATTGCTTGAGTGCTACCTTTAAACAATTCAAAATTTATTATCTCTTATTTGTGTCAATGTTTTATAGCTCATGAGGAAGTATGTGGTGTTTATCTTTCAATCTTGTTGGGCAACTTTCACCAATGGACTAGTGGCTTCATCCGCTTATCCAATAATTTTGCAAAAAGAGCTGGCATTGGGATTCCCGATCCCAAATTAACAAACTAAAAATAGACACTCCTCCATGGTATGTGATTGTTGGACGGCACCCGAAGGATTCGGTTAGCCATGGCTTGTGTAAGCAAAGGTTGGGAGGAGTGTCATCATAATAAAACTAAAATAAAAAGGTACTCCTTCATGGTATGAGATTGTTAGGCGGGCACCCGAGGATTCGGTTAGCCATGGTTTGTGAAAGAAAGGTTGGAAGGAGTGCCATCCAAAAATAAAATAAAATGGGAGCCGCTCTTTGAAGGTTTGTCCGGCAAGGGGGTTAGAGTACCCGCTACCATTCGTTGACAACAACATACACCTCTCAAAACTTTACTTTTATGCTCTCTTTATGTTTTCAAAATCAAAGCTCTAGCACAAATATAGCAATCGATGCTTTCCTCTTTGAAGGACCATTCTTTTACTTTCATTGTTGAGTCAGCTTCACCTATTTCTCTCCATCTCAAGAAGCAAACACTTGTGTGAACTGTGCATTGATTCTTACATATTTGCATATTGCATTTGTTATATTGCTTTGCATTGACAATTATCCATGAGATATACATGTTACAAGTTGAAAGCAACCGCTGAAACTTAATCTTCTTTTGTGTTGCTTCAATACCTTTACTTTGAATTATTGCTTTATGAGTTAACTCTTATGCAAGACTTATTGATGCTTGTCTTGAAGTGCTATTCATGAAAAGTCTTTGCTTTATGATTCACTTGTTTACTCATGTCATACACATTGTTTTGATCGCTGCATTCTCTACATATGCTTTACAAATAGTATGATCAAGTTTATGATGGCATGTCACTCCGGAAATTATCTTTGTTATCGTTTTACCTGCTCGGGACGAGCGAGAACTAAGCTTGGGGATGCTGATACGTCTCCAACGTATCGATAATTTCTTGTGTTCCATGCCACATTATTGATGTTATCTCGCATGTTTTATGCACACTTTATGTCATATTCGTGCATTTTCCGGAACTAACCTATTAACAAGATGCCGAAGTGCCGCTTCCGTTTTCGCTGTTTTTGGTTTCAGAAATCCTAGTAACGAAATATTCTCGGAATCGGACGAAATCAACGCCAAAGTTCCTATTTTCATCGGAAGCATCCGAACACCGGGAAGGACCGGCAGGGGGCCACGGTGGCCACCAAACCCTAGGCCGGCGCGGCCGCAGGGGGCCGCGCCGCCCTATGGTGTGGCCCCCCTGTCAGCCCTCTCGCGCCGCCTCTTCGCCTATATAAAGCCCCCGGATCAGAAAACCCGATACCAATTGACGAAACCCGTAAAGACTCCGGGGCGCCGCCACCGTCACGAAACTCCAATCCGGGGGACGAACTCTGTTCCGGCACCCGCCGAGCGGGGAAGTGCCCCCGGAAGGCTTCTCCATCGACACCGCTGCCATCTCCACCGCCATCTTCATCACCGCTGCTGCTCCCATGAGGAGGGAGTAGTTCTCCATCGAGGCTCGGGGCTGTACCGGTAGCTATGTGGTTCATCTCTCTCCTATGTGTGTCAATACAATAATCTCATGAGCTGCCTTACATGATTGAGATTCATATGATGATGCTTGTAATCTAGATGTCATTATGCTAGTCAAGTGAGTTTTACTTATGTGATCTCCTGGAGACTCCTCGTCCCACGTGTGTAAAGGTGACAGTGTGTGCACCGTGTGGGTCTCTTAGGCTAGATTTCACAGAATACTTACTCATTGAATGGCATAGTGAGGTGCTTATTTATATCTCTTTAAGATTGCAGCATGTTGTATCACAATTTATCCATGTGCTACTCTAGTGATTTGTTATTAAAGTAGTTTATTCCTCCTCGCATGTGTGCAAAGGTGATAGTGCGTGCACCGTGGTAGTACTTGGTTTGTGCTATGATCATGATCTCTTGTAGATTGCGGGGTTAACTATTGCTATGATAATATTGATGTGATCTATTCCTCCTACATATGCATGAAGGTGACAGTGTGCGTGCTATGCTAGTACTTGGTTTAGTAGCATTGATCTATCTTACACTGAAGGTTACTTAAACATGAGCATTATTGTGGAGCTTGTTAACTCCGGCATTGAGGGTTCGTGTAATCCTACGCAATGTGTTCATCATCCAACAAAAGTGTAGAGTATGCATTTATCTGTTATGTTATGTGATCGATGTTGAGAGTGTCCACTAGTGAAAGTGTAATCCCTAGGCCTTGTTCCTAAATACCGCTGAGTTACTACTTGCTTGTTTACTACTACTTGCGTTACTACTCGCTGAGTTACTATCGCTTGTTTACTGTTTTATCTTGCGTTACTCTGTCTGCAATACCACCACCATCAACTACACGCCAAGCACTTTTACGGCACCGTTGCTACTTGCTCATACTTATTCATACCACTCGTATTTCACTATCTCTTCGCCGAACTAGTGCACCTATTTGGTGTGTTGGGGACACAAGAGACTTCTTGCTTTGTGGTTGCGGGGTTGCATGAGAGGGATATCTTTGACCTCTTCCTCCCCGAGTTCGATAAACCTTGGGTATCCACTTAAGGGAAACTTGTCTGCTGTTCTACAAACCTCTACTCTTGGAGGCCCAACACTGTCTACAGGAAAGGAGGGGAACGTAGACATCAATCATCCCTCTTCTCTTTGTTTACACATGTACTTTAGTTTATTTAAGGATGACACTCCCCCAACCTTTGCTTACACAAGCCATGGCTAACCGAATCCTCGGGTGCCTTCCAACAATCTCATACCATGGAGGAGTGTCTATTGCAAAATTAAGTTGCTTACGATGAATCAGAGCAAAACATGTGAAGAGAGTTATTAATGAAAGTTGATTAAT
>NC_061510.1:377452084-377474523 GCF_022539505.1 Lolium rigidum
CCAATTACTACATGTAGCATTTTCCGTTTCCAACCATATAACAATTAACGAAGCAGTTTCAACCTTCGCCATGAAAATTAAAAGCTAAGAACACATGTGTTCATACGAACCAGAGAAGCGTGTCTCTCTCCCACACAAGCATTTATTCAAACAAAAACACAAACAAAAGCACACAGACGCTCCAAGTAAAGTACATAAGATGTGACCGAATAAAAATATAGTTTCAAGAGAAGGAACTCGATAATTTGTCGATGAAGAAGGGGATGCCTTGGGCATCCCCAAGCTTAGATGCTTGAGTCTTCTTGAAATATGCAGGGATGAACCACCGGGGCATCCCCAAGCTTAGAGCTTTCACTCTCCTTGATCGTATTGTATCATCTCCATCTCTTGATCCTTGAAAACTTCCTCCACACCAAACTCGAAACAAACTCATTAGAGGGATAGTGCATAATAAAAATTCACATGTTCAGAGGTGACACAATCATTCTTAACACTTCTGGACATTGCCCGAAGCTACTGGAAGTCAATGGGACAAAGGAATCCATCCCACATAACAAAAGAGGCAATGCGAAATAAAAGGCAGAATCTGTCAAAACAGAGCAGTCCGTAAAGATGAATTTTATTGAGGCACCAGACTTGCTCAGATGAAAATTCTCAAATTGAATGAAAGTTGCGTACATATCTGAGGATCACTCACGTAAATTGGCATAATTTTCTGAGTTACCTACAGAGAATTAGGCCCAGATTCGTGACAGCAAAGAAATCTGTTTCCGCGCAGTAATCCAAATCTAGTATGAACCTTACTATCAAAGACTTTACTTGGCACAACAGTGCAACAAAATTAAGATAATGAGAGGTTGATACAGTAGTAACAACTTCCAAGACACAAATACAAAATAAAATTACTGTAGCAAAATAAACACATGGGTTATCTCCCATGAAGTTCTTTCTTTATAGCCATTAAGATGGGCTCAGCAGTTTTAATGATGCACTCGCAAGAAATAGTATTTGAAGCAAAAGAGAGCATCAAGAGGCAAATTCAAAACACATTTAAGTCTAACATGCTTCCTATGCATAGGAATCTTGTAAATAAACAAATTCATGAAGCATAATGCAACAAGCATAGAAAGATAAAACAAGTGTAACTTCAAAAATTTCAGCATATAGAGAGGTGTTTTAGTAACATGAAAATTTCTACAACCATATTTTCCTCTCTCATAATAACTTTCAGTAGTGTCATGAAAAAACTCAACAATATAACTATCACATGAAACATTCTTATCATGAGTCTCATGCATAAAATTATTACTCTCCACATAAGCATAGTCATTCTTATTAATTGTAGTGGGAGCAAATTCAACAAAGTAGCTATCATTATTATTCTCATCAAGTGTAGGAGGTATATTGTAATCATAATTAGACTTATCCTCCATAGTAGGTGGCACCAAAAGACCACTATCATTATAATCATCATAAATAGGAGGCAAAGTATCATCAAAGAAAATTTTCTCCTCAATGCTTGGGGGACTAAAAAGATCATGCTCATCAAAACCAGCTTCCCCAAGCTTAGAATTTTCCATAGCATTAGCAACAATAGTGTTCAAAGCATTCATATTAATAACATTCCCATTAGCATGCATATAAAGTTCCATGGGTTTTTTAATTCTCTCTTCAAACACATCATGTCCTAATTCAAGATAAAGTTCATAAAGATCTCTCATATTTTTGTTGTTTTCCATTATGCCTTACTAGTGTAAACAAGAAACAAAAAGATGCAATTGCGGGATCTAAAGGAAATAGCTTCGAACACTCACACAATGGCGCCAGAAAAGTGCTTTTACTTGGGACTGGAGTATGAGTGCCTTTTACCTTTCCTCCCCGGCAACGGTGCCAGAAAAGTGCTTGATGTCTACGGGTGCTTCTATTCTTTTAGACAGTGTTGGGCCTCCAAGAGCGAGAGGTTTGTAGCACAGCGACAAGTTTCCCTTAAGTGGATCACCCAAGGTTTATCGAACTCAGGGAGGAAGAGGTCAAAGATATCCCTCTCATGCAACCCTGCAACCACAAAGCAAGAAGTCTCTTGTGTCCTCAACACACCTAATAGGTGCACTAGTTCGGCGAAGAAATAGTGAAATACAGGTGGTATGAATAAATGCGAGCAGTAGCAACGGCACCAGAAAAGTGCTTTGCTGTCCAGGACTGGTGTGTGGTTGATGGTGGTAATATTGCAGGAAGTATAGATGCGATAAAACGAGTAAACAAACAGCGATAGCGATATTTAGGAACAAGGCCTAGGGATCATACTTTCACTAGTGGACACTCTCAACATTGATCACATAACAGAATAAAAAGATAGATGCTAGACTCTACACCCTCTTGTTGGATGATGAACACCACTAACTGTGTAGGATTACACGAACCCTCAATGCCGGTGTTAACAAGCTCCACAATATTCAATGTTCATATTTAAATAACCTTAGAGTGCATAACAGATCAACATAACCAAACCAAGTACTAACATAGCATGCACACTGTCACCTTCACGCTACGAAAGGAGGCATAGATCAAATCAATCCATCATAGCAATAGTTAACTTCATAATCTACAAGAGATCACAATCATAGCCTACGCCAAGTACTACACGATGCACACACTGTCACCATTACACCGTGCAGGAGGAATAAACTACTTTAATAACATCACTAGAGTAGCACACGGATATATTGTGATACAAAACACATTGCAATCATAAAGAGATATAAATAAGCACTTCACTATGCCATTCATGACGGTGAATAAGTATTCCGTGAAATATAGCCTAAGAGACCCACACGGTGCACACACTAGTCACCTTTACACACGTGGGACAAGGAGTCTCTGGAGATCACATAAGTAAAACCCACTTGACTAGCATAATGACATCTAGATTACAAGCATCATCATATGAATCTCAATCATGTAAGGCAGCTCATGAGATTATTGTATTGAAGCACATAGGAGAAAGATTAACCACATAGCTACCGGTACAGCCCCGAGCCTCGATGGAGAACTACTCCCTCCTCATGGGAGACATCAGCGTTGATGAAGATGGCGGTGGTGTCGATGGAGGAGCCTTCGGGGGCACTTCCCCGTCCCGTCGGCGTGCCGGAACGGAGACTCCTGTCCCCCGGATCTTGGCTTCGCGATGGCGACGGCTGCGGAAGGTTTCTCGTACCGTGGCTTTTCCGTATCGTGTTTTAGGTCGGGGACCTTTATATAGGCGAAGAGGCGGCGTCGGAAGGTCAACGAGGCGACGACACAACGGGGGCGCGGGCCCCCTGGCCGCGCCGGCCTCTCGTTTGGTGGGCCCGTGGCCCCCTCCGGCGGCTCTCGGGTGTTCCGGAAGCTTCATGCAATCCTAAGATGCTGGGCGTTGATTTCGTCCGATTCCGAGAATATTTCCTTACTAGGATTTCGAAACCAAAAACAGCGAGAAAACAGCAACTGGCCCTTCGGCATCTCGTCAATAGGTTAGTTCCGGAAAACGCATAAATATGACATAAAGTATGCATAAAACATGTAGATATCATTAATAATGTGGCATGGAACATAAGAAATTATCGATACGTCGGAGACGTATCAGTCCGCCATGAGCATGTTCAGCAGGGTGATTCTACTATTGATGAGTTCTACACTCATAGTGCTGCTATTTGGCGTCAACTTGATTCTCTTCGTACAGCTGTGTGTGCCACCAGTCCCTGCTGTCTGACTGTGCGCGTGGATCTGGAGTTTCAGCGCGTTTTTGAGTTATTGTCGTGGCTCCGCAAGGAGTTTGAGCCGCGTCGTGCACAGCTGCTTGCCCGTGGTCGTGTTCCGCTCTCTGAGGTACTGGCTGAGCTTCATGCTGAGGAGACTCGTCTTCGTGGTGCTGGTCTTCTTGAGGTTCCCTATGTACTTGTTGCTCGTGGCCCTCCTGTGTCGTCTGCTCGTGGTCCTCCTATGCCGCCGGCTTCGTTGCGGTCTCCAGTACCACTGATACTCTCTACTCCTCTAGTCCAGGGCCAGAGTCAGCCTCAGCAGCCTCGTGGTATGACAGCACCTCCTCGTCCTCCCTGCGCCTACTGTGGCAGGTCTGGCCATGATGTCTCTAGCTGCTGGAAGAGGGATCCCATCTTACGTCAGCAGTACCATGCTCGTAGGTAGGCTGGTTCTTCAGGATCTTCTACTGTTGCGCTGTCTGATCAGGACATTCTCCGTGGTATTCGTGGTCTGCTCGCTGCTACGGGCTCTTCCTCGTCGGGTACTGCTGGTTCTGTGCCTAGCTCTTACGGCACCGCGCGACCACCACCTTCTACACAGTCAGGTACGTCATCCCCGTGGTATCTGGATTCTGGAGCTTCTTTTCATATGACTTCTGTGTCTTCTATTCCTTCTGCTCTTCGCTCTCTTGTTTCTCATGTCCGTGTTATCACGGCTGATGGTACCTCTCTTCCTGTTTCCAGTCGAATCACCCTTTCTACTTCCTCTTTCTCTGTTCCTGATGTTTCTCATATTCCTAGTCTTAAGATGTACCTGTTTTCTGCTAGTCAGCTTACTGATTCTGGTCGTGCTTCATTCTTGACGCTGATTCTTGTGTTGTTCAGGACCACCGCACAAAGGCCCTGGTTGGAGCTGGCCCTCGCCGCCTTGAGTCCCCGGGGCTCTGGGAGTTAGACTGGCTTCGTGTTCCCTCTGCTACCACTTCATCTGCCAGTTCTTCTGCGGTTGCTGCTTCTATCACTGGATCTTTTCAGCAGTGGCATCATCGGTTGGGTCACCTTTTTGGCTCCCGTTTATCGTCATTAGTTTGTCGTGGTCTTCTGGGGTCTATCTCAGGAGATGTGTCTTTATATTCATGCCAGGGTTGCAGGTTAGGCAAACAGATTCAGCTTCCCTATCCTACTAGTGTGTATGTAAATCAGCGACCTTTTGATTTAGTTCATTCAGATGTTTGGGGTCCGGCTCCCTTTCCTTCAAAAGGGGGCCATCGATACTATATTTTGTTTATTGATGATTTTTCACGGTACACCTGGTTGATTTTTATGCGCTCTCGCAGTGAGGTGCTCTCTATTTATCAGCGCTTTGCGGCCATGGTTCGTACTCATTATTCCACGCATATTCGTGTGTTTCGTGCTGATTCTACAGGAGAGTATATCTCCCAGCACCTGCGTGGTGTTCTTGCTGAGCAGGGCACCCTCGCTCAGTTCTTGTGTCCCGGCGCCCATGCTCAAAATGGTGTCGCGGAGCGTAAGCATCGTCATATTCTTGAGACTACTCGTGCTATGATGATTGCTTCATCTCTTCCGCCGCATTTCTGGGCTGAGGCTGTCGCTACGCCGACTTACCTCAATAGCATTTAGCCTTCTGCTTCCCTTCAAGGTGGCATTCCTCTCGAGCGTCTTTCTGGTAGCTCTCCTGACTACTCGACTCTTCGTTTATTTGGTTGTGTTTGCTATGTCCTTCTCCCTCCTCGCGAACGCACCAAACTGACCGCTCGGTCCGTAAATGTTTTTCTCGGATACAGTGATGAGCATAAGGGCTATCGCTATTGGGACCCCGTTGGTCGTCGCATGTGCATCTCTCGTGATGTCACGTTTGATGAGACGTGTCCCTTCTATCCTCGCCCCACCTCTGGTACTTACCCGGTGGATGATATCTCTTTTCTTCTTTTTCCGGATGCACCTCCTGCTGTCCCTTCTCCTCCACCTCCTAGTTCTGATGTGCCTCCTTCGTTTTCGGCACCATCCTCTCCTCCGTCTAGTTCCCCTAGTACTCCTCGTTCTCTGGCTTCGGATCCTTCCTGTGATATTCCTTCTTCCTCTTCTTCTGATGAGTCGTCTTCCGCTGATGAGCTTCCCTCTTCACGGCCTGTTCGTCAGCGTCGTGCTCCAGCCCGTTACTCTCCTAGTCAGTATGGATCTATAAAATTAAGACCCGCTCTGATGGATCTCTTGAGCGCTATAAAGTGCTTCTTGTGGCTCGTGGCTTTCAGCAGGAGCACGGCCGTGACTATGATGAGACTTTTGCCGCTGTGGCTCATATGACCACTGTGCGTACTCTTCTTGTTGTTGCTTCTGTTCGACGCTGGTCTGTGTCCCAGCTTGATGTTCAGAACGCTTTTCTTAATGGCGAGTTGAGTGAGGAGGTTTAAAAGCAGCCTCCTCATGGGTATTCTGTTCCCGATGGGATGGTTTGTCGTCTTTGACGTTTTTTTATGGCCTAAAATAGGCCTCTCGTGCCTGGTTTGAGCACTTTGCCTCTGTGGTGACTGCTGCTGGTTTCTCTCCTAGTTTTCATGATCCAGCACTTTTCGTTCACACTTCTCCTCGTGGACGCACTCTTCTCCTTCTCTATGTTGATGATATGATCATTACTAGCGATGATCTTGAGTATATTGCCTTTGTCAAGGCTCGTCTTCGTGATCAGTTTCTTATGACTGGCCTTGGTCCTCTTTGCTATTTTCTTGGGATTGAGGTTTTGTCCACTTCTGATGGCTTTTCTATCTCTCAGGAAAAGTACATTCAGGATCTTCTTGCTCGTGCTGCTCTTGGGGATGAGCGCACGGTTGACACTCCTATGGAGCTTAATGTTAAGCTTCGTCCTACTGATGGTGATCCTCTTCCTGATCCCACACGTTATCGCCATCTTGTTGGGAGTCTTGTTTATCTTACTGTCACTCGTCATGATATTTCTTAACATGTTCATATTCTAAGTTAGTTTGTCTCAGCTCCTACCACCGTTCACTACAGTCATCTCCTCCGTGTTCTTCGTTATCTTCATGGCACGATCACTCGTCGCCTTTTCTTTCCTAGTTCCAGCTCTCTCCATCTCCAGTGCTACTCGGATGCTACGTGGGCGAGTGATCCTATGGATCGTCGTTCACTTTCTGCTTACTGTGTTTCTTGGTGGTTCGCTTGTTTGTTGGAAGACAAAGAAACAGGTAGCGGTTTCCCGTTCGAGTGTTGACGCTGAGCTGCGGGCTATGGCTTTGTTGATTGCTGAGATGACCTGGTTACGGTAGTTGCTTGCAGATTTTGGGGTCTCTGTTATGATACCCACTCCAGTTTTGTCTGATAGTACAGGTGCTATCAGTATTGCACGTGATCCGGTCAAGCATGAGTTGACCAAGCATATTGGTGTCGATGCTTTTTATACACGTGCTCACGTGCAGGATGAGGTTGTTGAGGTTCATTATGTGCCTTCAGATTTGCAGTTGTCGGATTTCTTTACAAAGGCACAAACTTGAGCGCAGCATGACTTCTTACTCTCCAAACTCAGTGTTGTGGATCCACCATGAGTTTGAGGGTGGGTGTTAGAGTATATATCTGTATATTTGAAAGAACATGAAGCCCCCATGTGTGGTTTTGGTAATTGATGACAATCCCTATGGACTAATGGTTGTATTGAGAATCTATCTTAGGTCGTGTCCATAGCCATGTGTGGTCTCAAGGTTGCAAGAAGGAGAAGATCGAGTACAATGAAGAAGACGGATGAAGATGGTGTCGAAGAGAGATGAAGATGGTGTAGAAGATGAAGAGGGATGGAGATGGCGTAGATGGATGAAGACGGTGGCGTGCGTACAAGATGGAAGAAGACGGTGGCGTGTATGTTGTAAGAAGATGGTGGCATGTACAATGATGAAGAGGGTGAAGACGGAGCTCGCCGACTCGAGAGGAACGCGCAATGATAAGGTTTGTGCTCGATAGGATAGTGGGTCGCATCATCGGAGAGAGCTCAAACCTTGCATGCATAGCATCGTGTTTCTCGGTTGTTCTTGTTCTTATCCTTGAGATGTTCGAGAGCTTGTGTTCATTCTCATGACAAGCTCTAACTCATCGGAAACGGATTCCGGATGCATTGCATGTTGCATGTGCGAGGGTGATGATTTTCCCGATATACCACATTGAGAGGTTACACCTCTATGACCATGAGAAAATCATCATCCACTCTTTTCCATGTTTTCACCTTGTGAAGAGGTAGCTCTCATCGTCCTCTTTCCGGCAAAATTGGTTTCATGTCACTCCGAGTTTCCTAGCTCGAGTTATGGATTTTACAGTTGCATCTATTTGGAAAAAGAAAAGGAAAACGTTTTTGGGCCGGCCGGTAGTACCGCTGGTGGTACCGGCCCAGTACCGTAAGTCTCTCTGCGAGGTACTGGACTCAAAGCGGTACCAGGACAGTACCAGCCCGGTAGTACCGTAACCCATTTACTGTACCAGGCCGGTACCGGGCCGATACTACCGGCCCAACCTTCTTCCTCCCACAGCCAACCGTCCCCAGCAGCCTCCACCAGATCCACCCGCCTTGGGCCGCGCCGCCCACGCCATCCCAGCTTGCCGCGCCAGGACGCCTGTCAGCTTGCTGCTGGCGCCCGCTGATGGCGCGTGATACACACGTCTGTTGGGAACCCCAAGAGGAAGGTGTGATGTGTACAGTAGCAAGTTTTCCCTCAGAAAGAAACCAAGGTTTATCGAACCAGTAGGAGCCAAGAAGCACACTGAAGGTTGTTGGTGGCGGAGTGTAGTGCGGCGCAACACCAGGGATTCCGGCGCCAACGTGGAACCTGCACAACACAATCAAAGTACTTTTCCCCAACGTAATAGTGAGGTTGTCAATCTCACCGGCTTGCTGTAAACAAAGGATTAAACGTATTGCGTGGAAGATGATGATTGTTTGAGAAGAACAGTAAAGAACAATTGCAGTAGATTGTATTTCAGATGTAAAGAATAGGACCGGGGTCCACAGTTCACTAGTGGTGTCTCTCCCATAAGATAAACAGATGTTGGGTGAACAAATTACAGTTGGGCAATTGACAAATAAAGAAGGCATAACAATGCACATACATATATCATGATGAGTACTATGAGATTTAATCGGGGCATTACGACAAAGTACATAGACCGCTATCCGGCATGCATCTATGCCTAAAAAGTCCACTTTCGGGTTATCATCCGAACCCCTTCTAGTATTAAGTTGCAAACAACGAGACACTTGCATTAAGTTTGGTGCGTAATGTAATCAACACAAATATCCTTAGACAAAGCATCGATGTTTTATCCCTAGCGACAACTGACACATCCACAACCTTAGAACTTTCTGTCCATCGTCCCAGATTTAATGGAGGCATGAACCCACTATCGAGCATAAATACCCCCTCTTGGAGTCACAAGTATCAACTTGGCCGGAGCCTCTACTAGCAACGGAGAGCATGCAAGAACATAAATAACATATATGATAGATTGATAATCAACTTGACATAGTATTCAATATTCATCGGATCCCAACAAACACAACATGTAGGATTACAAATAAATGATCTTGATCATGATAGGCAGCTCACAAGATCTAACATGATAGCACAATGAGGAAAAGACAACCATCTAGCTACTGCTATGGACCCATAGTCCAGGGGTGAACTACTCACACATCGATCCGGAGGTGATCATGGCGATGAAGAGACCTCCGGGAGATGATTCCCCTCTCCGGCAGAGTGCGGAGGCGGTCTCCTGAATCCCCCAAGATGGGATTGGCGGCGGCGCCGTCTGCGGAAGGTTTTCCGTATCGTGGCTCTCGGTGCTCGGGGGTTTCGCGACGAAGACTTTAAGTAGGCGGAAGGGCAGGTCAAGGGGAGTCACGAGGGGCCCACACGATAGGCCGGCGCGGCCAGGGCTTGGGCCGCGCCGCCTGTTGTGTGGCCACCTCGTGGCCCCACTTCGTTTCCTCTTCGGACTTCGGAAGCTTCGTGCAAAAATAGGACCACGGGCGTTGATTTCGTCCAATTCCGAGAATATTTCCTTAGTAGGATTTACTGAAACCAAAAACAGCAGAAAACATCAATTGGCTCTTCGGCATCTCGTCAATAGGTTAGTGCCGGAAAATGCATAATAATGACATATAATGTGTATAAAACATGTGAGTATCATCATAAAAGTAGCATGGAGCATAAGAAATTATAGATACGTTTGAGACGTATCACCCGCTCCGCTCGACCGCGTTGACCACGCGGGAGAGCTGCCGCTCGGCCGCTCGCTGGCCACCCCCTGGCTACATGCTGCATGCGCTGCTGCTGCTCGGCCTGACACGCATGCTTGCCTCGCTGTGTGTGCCCATGCTACTTTCACACACGCGCCAAATGCTGGCACCGCCGCACTGCTACTCTGCTGTCCCCTCTCTCTTCTTCAGATTTGCTCCAGCTTTAGTACAAGCGGTAGTACCGCTCTACGGAGCGGTACTACCGGTTTGGGCCGTTTTCTGTCTTATTTCTGCACAGTTTGCGCGCGAACGGTAGTACCGCTTCGACAAGCGGTAGTACCGTTCGGGCGCGAATCTGACCGTTTTTCCAGCCCCCAACGGCTATATTTTCCGTCCCCTATATTTACCTCTCTTCCACCTCCGACCCAACCACTTCTTGTCACCCATTCTCTCTCCTCCATTGTTGACCTTGAAGAGCTTGTTCCTCCTCTTGATCCCCCCACTATTTCTTGCATATTTTTGGGGGAAAGGAAAGAGGAGATCTAGATCTAGAGCTTCACCAATTGAATCCCTCTCCAAGTGAGGGGATCTTGCTAGATCTAGATCTTAGAGTAATTTGGTGTTCCTCCTCCTATTTTGTTCTTCCTCCCTTATTCCCAATAGCTTTTGTAGCTTTGTTGGAATTTGGGAGAGAATAACTTGGGCATCTTAGTGGTGTTCTTAGCCATGGCATTAGGTGCATCGGTTTGGGTTCTCTCCGAGGTTTCGGTCTCGTACAGGGCGTGTTGACCTTAGTGGTGTTGTTGCCTTCGTGGTCTTGTTGCCTTGTGATGTTGTAGCCTTTGTGGCCTTGCCGTCTTTGTGGCGTGGTAGCCTTTGTGGCGTTGTTGCCTTTGTGGAGTGTGGTAGCCTTTGTGGTTTTGGAGCTGGTTGTGGCGCGTTGGAGTCTTTGTGGCTTTGTTCCCAGTGTGGCGTGTTGTAGCCTCTTATGGCCTTGTACTTGAGAGCCTCCGTGTTGTGGAGTTGCCTCAAGCTTGATACTTGGGAGTTTTCCCAAGCTTGTACGGGTTCGGTGACCAACCTCAAGGGTCCCTTAGTGGATCGAGGCTTTCCCCTTGGTGGAAAGACTCGAGGAGAATATGGTGGCCCTAGTGGATCATTGGAGTGCCTCGTGCCTCCACACCACTCCAACGGAGACGTAGCACCCTTGGGTGTGAACTTCGGGATACATCGTCGTCTCCTCGTGCACCGGTTACTTCTCAACCCGAGCTCCTTTACCTATGCACTTTACATTGTGATATCTATCATGCTTGATGTTCTATACCTAGCTTGTTATCACCTTGTTGCTCATCATGCTTAGCATAGGTTGTTGGTGCACTTAGGCAAATCCTAGTTGATAGGCTTTGAGCTAAACAAGTAAACACTAAGTAGTTTTATTTCGCCTTGTTTAGCTCTCAATTAGAAGTTTTTATAACCTGCCTATTCACCCCCCCTCTAGGCGACGTCCTTGTACATTCAATTGGTATCAGAGCTAGGGCTCTCTTATCTTGTTGGGCTTCACCGCCTAGAGAGTAATGCCGTCGGCTAGAGGATTAGTGCACAATACCACTTATATATTTGATGGCACTAACTATGATGCTTGGAAATCCTACATGCTTTATTATTTTCGGGGCATGCACCCACATGTGGAGCAAATTCTTGATATGGGTTTTTCTCCCCTAAGGATCCACAAAATCCATCGTTTGAGGAGAAGAAAAACTCTTATCTAGATGCTCAAGCTACTAAAGTGCTTTGCCACGTTGTGAGTCATGTAGTGATCTCCTCCATCGCGCCCTTCCGGAGTGCTCATGAGTTTTGGACAAAGCTTCGAGATACATATGGTGGATCCAAGACCATTGAGGATGACCACACTCCTTCCACTTCACCAATGTGTGGTAAGACACAAGGTAATGGTATGGTGAGTGGCGATGAAAATTGCATTGTTGATAGTGAGCCTTCTCTTGATGATTCTTCATCCCTATCCGATTGCAATGTTTCATCTTTGGACTTGAACACATATAGCACTATAAATGCTTTACATGCTAGTGTTGGTAGTCCTTGCATATCTTCATTCCATGATGATATGCTTGCCTTGTCTTGTAGCCATAATGAAAATACTTTGCTTTCCTCTAGTATTTGTGTGACTAACAATGTAGAGGAAACCAAGGATACTATGGGCCAAGACAAGATCTTGGATGGAGCTTCAAGTAGTTCATCTTCTTCATCATCTCACGGTTCCTCCACTTGCCTTATGGCTAGGGCTTCAAAGGTATCTCCTCCTTTGGAACCCTTTATATCTAGTGATGATTAGGTTGATGATATGGATGGACTTAATGTTGCTTCCTTAAACATGATGGGTGAGTTGGTTTTTCATGCTCTTCATAAGAATAAATTTGCTTGCTCTAATTTTATGAAAATCTTGGGTTTTGCCATTGAGAGCACAAAAACTATTGAGAAAATGGAAGAGCATGAGCGCGAGTATGCAAACGAGATTGCAACTCTTAGTGAAGCTCTTGAACAAAAACAAACCATCAATGAATCTCTTGAAGAGACCTTTAATCTAGAGCTATCTAAAGTAAAGGAATCTCGTGATAGAGCTTTAGAGGTGGAACATGATTTTCGAATTAAAAATGTTGAGCTAGTAATTGCTCATGCTAAACTCCTTGAGGATTTTGAGCTTCTCAAAAATGGCTCTAGGGCCATTGAGAGTGATCTCATCAAACTCACCGAGTCACATAAGCAATTTAAGGCTCTCAACCTAATAGAGCTTGCTAAGTTGCCTTCTCCTTGTGCTATAATTGATGATGCTTGTGCTACTAACTCTACCTATTGTGAAGCATCCACCATGAAAGAGAATGTTGAGCTAAGAGCTCAGCTTGCTTTGCTAACAAGCAATTATGAGAAATTGGAAGAAAGTCATGGAAAGCTTTCTAGCTCCCATGATGATCTTCTAGTCTCTCATGATTTGCTAAAGTTAGCTCATGAAGCTGTCATGTCAAAGGTAACATCTTGTGAGCCTCATGTGAGTACTAGCACTACCTCTCAAAATGTTATTTTACCATGTGCTATAGCTTTTAGTTCACCCACTCATGTTATTGATTTATCTTGTGCTGAACTACCTTCTATGCCTTGTTGCTCTACAAATCCATGTGCTAGTGCTAGTAATTCACCCACCCATGCTATTGCTATATCTTGTGGTGAATTACATACCTTGCCTTGTTTCTCTAACAATGAAGTTTCCACTTCCTCTAGTACTTGTGTTGTTACTAACCATGTAGAGGAAATCGAAGAGCTCGAGGCACAAGTCTCTTCTTTCAAGAAGGACTTGGTAAAGGGTCATGAAGGGAAGCAATCCCCCAATGACAAGAGTGGACTTGGATTCAACTCCAACAACAAGAACAAGTCCACCACGCACATGCGGAAGAAGGGCCAATGGCATGTGAAGGACCCCGCCAAGATTGTGTGCTTAAAGTGCAAGATTGAAGGGCATCATGTTAGATCGTGCCCCTTGAAGAAGAAGCCACTTGGCGAGAAAAAACAATGGAAGCGGCCTCAAGATGGAGCTCATGGTCTACCTCAAGGTCAAGCTCATGGTCTACCTCGACTTGAAGAAAGGCCGCTACCCAAGAAGGATCAAGCCAAGGCTCCCGTTGTGGAGAAATCAAGTGAGAAGAAGGAGAAGAGAAGAACATGCTACATATGCCGTGAGAAGGTCCACATGTCCTCCTTTTGCACTATTGGTAACTCATCCAACCCTATCTTGATCGATGGTGCTTATTCTCTTTGCAAGGATAAGATTGAAAATGTGTTTGCCAAATATATGGACACTCAATGTGGTTTCTCAAAAAGAACCATTTGTGTACAAGCGGAAGAAGGGTCAAGGGCATGTGAAGGACCCCGCCAAGATTGTGTGCTTCAAGTGCAAGATTGAAGGGCATCGTGTTAGATCTTGCCCCTTGAAGAAGAAACCACTTGGCGAGAAGAAACAAGGGAAGCGGCCTCAAGATGGAGCTCATGGTCTACCTCAATATTATACATTCAATATTGTAGTTTCCCTATATGTTGGGGGTCTTCCTGCATATTTGCACCTGTACATGTACTATATATTGTAGTTTTTGGCCTCCTGGTAATACAACAATCATATTGCCCTAACAAAAAGTATACTCTTTTATAGATAAAGTTTTAAGCTAAATATCCAATTATTTGCGGACGGAGGGAGTAGGTGCCTATGGATTTTCTCGGACGTACCCATAGATCTAATTGCCGGTTTGAGTTTCGATGCTTGATGAAACCTAGAGTACATATTACTGCAAAGTTGGCCATGATGGTCCAGAACAGAGTAACTAAATATGTGATCCAATCGATCTACTCCAACCTGGGACCCCAATTAATGCCGTATGACTAATCTAATCCAGAAACACATCGAGCCACTTCAAATGTACAGTTAGCTAGCTTCGGATGGAGTATTCCTGCCACTACCACACTGTGGAGCCTGGAGTCAAAGCACCACACACTGGATTGTGAGACAACTAGTACGTAGAAATGTGGGATTGTGGGCTAACATTTACCAACCCCACTTCACGAGATTAGCGTTTAGCAGGACACTAATCCAGGATTAGCGCGGGCCTGCTTCCTGACTGCTTACTGACCCACAATAGCTTGTCGTTTTAAAATTGGGATTCTTGGAGAGGGAGACAGAAGGGGTTCATATAGTCGATGCCAGTAGGTGAGTTTTCCACACGGGCCGGGGCTTCATTTCGGGCACGACAGCGATGGTGGTTCCCTATGCCGTTTCTCTCATTTTTGGCAGACCTACCTCGTGTCTGGCAACTCACTAACGGTTTTGTGGGAAGTGTGACTATTAAACAGCAAGCATAATTTACATTTGATGATGGACCGACCAATCGAGACGGTTGTTTTGAGCTTGTCATCTGCTATTGATTGTGGGAAGAGGGCTCTAGTCCTTCTACTCCATGATCGATTTAACTTGACTAGATTCACTAGAACTAACTTAGACTAGTAACATATGTCATGTTACTAGTCTAGGTTACTACCTTCATAGTGGGTAGTAACTTATATGTGGTGTCATGCATTGTGTCATTTATTATGTTGTAGACTCATTTTGCCTTGGGGTGTGTGATGTTATGGTAACATAGCTAGTAGTTACCACCTCACTCTCTGTCTTTATTTATTCGCATGCCATGTCACCAAAATGCCTTGAGATGTGTGATGTTACTAGCTATGTTACTCCCACTATGAGCAGTCTAAGGCTTTTTTTTTTTTTTTTGAGAATTCGGCAGGTGAGCTGCTCGATATATTAATAGAAAAAGATTTAGCTCAGTTAATAGGGAAACCGGGCCCAAAAACCATATAGGGCGACCGAGTTTATGAGGAAAACTGGCCCAAAAACCGCACAAATATCGGAGCCTCATCGCCCACACGATACCAGACTACTGACGACCAAACACACACCACCAAACCTGGAGCCGCTGCTCCGACGTCCCCTGCTCGGAGGCGAGCCGCAACGCCGCACGGCATGGACGTCTTGTAGCCCAAACTACCAAGGCGACCATCCGCAGACCACGAACGCCGCGCCAAAAGATCCGGGGCCGCCGCCCCGACATGCCAGCCACACCGACAGTCCCGTCGTGTAGGCCGGGCCGACGAGCTCGCTACCCACGTAGCACCAACACGCCACCCATGCCTTGCTAGACCATGACCACACCCCATGGCGTCATCGTTGCAAGACCTTCCGAGGCCGCCGCCTCGGCGTACGTCAACCGTCCAGGGCCGCCGCCCCGGCATCCACCACCCTCGACAACAGGGCAACCATGCACAATGGCACACATCTACCGCACCACGAGGAACACGAACTCCAAAAGCGGCGCCTTCAGGAAGGTAACGACACAATGTGTCGCCGCCGCTCGCTCCGAGGAGCATAGGTTTTCACCCGGAGAACGCAACGACTCGCGAAAACATGAGACCAAGCTCCCCGATGAAGCCCTCAATAGGGGAAACGGTACCTAGGGGCACCGCCAACATCGGCACCAAAGGTGCGAAGCTTTCGCCTGGATCTTAAGGCTTTTTAGCAACGAGTATTTTGTTGGCACGATATCATCTAATTAATTAAGGGCATACTAGGGCATAGACCCACAACTCATCGTCCCTGGGTCAAGAAGTCTTTTGCAAAAAGGAGCGCCGCCACCACCACGATCTTTGTTTCGGGAGTCAGATTGGCCATGCTCTCCATTTCGATGTCGTCTTCACCACCAGCATCACCAATGTCATCTGCATCAACCATGTGTTTCTTCCCGATCACGATGTGTGAGTAGTTCACAGTAGGCATGTGAGCTGGATGAGAATTGAATGAGATTGATCATATAATCTTGCATAAACTCTAGGATTTTAGGTGTTTGTCTTGAAGATATTCTTGTATGAGTGTTTATGCACATTTCCTATATTTGATGCTTGTTGATTGGGTTCGAGTGACATGATTTTAGTACTGAACTTTTATTTCCTCATTATATATATGAGTTTGATATTTATTTGCAAGGTATATGACATGTTTTTTTTACTAAACCTGTGAACCCTAAAGTCACAGCTAGGGAAAACAAGGGGGATATGTTATAATTTGAGGTTATGTGTGTTCATGAAGTGTTTTTGTATTGTTCCGGGCTATTCAAAAGCGTAAACCTTTATTACCTGTAGTTCCAAGCTGGCCCGGTGAAATAGGTAGGTCGGATAATATATGTTATGCAAAGTCTCATGCGGTAGTAAGCATAACTATATATGAAACACACATCTACACACAATAGAATTAGACCAAGCACCATTGTAATTATATATGGATTACATGATCGCTTTCATCCATGAAATGTACCACTAATCACATCATGCCGACGTTTTTAACCACTGAAAATTATAAAAACAAATTTTCCGGTGAAAGCTAGAAATCTGTTGCTACTGTTACGTTTTTATTTTATTGCTTTGATTCAACTGTTGAAATCACTAATTGTTTTCTCGGGATATTTTAGCTAAAGTATTTTGGTATTCTTGTGTTTCCCTTGAGTCAAATAATAAATTTAGGTAATACTTTCCATCGAAAATTAAACCTGTAGATGCACCAAAATATGGTACGTCATCACGTGCTTGTAATATTCAGCCATCATAGTTAAATTTCGCCGGCGTGCGTCCGTGGTTTTTTCCTGCAGTGGTTTTCCACGTAAAAATCTATGTCTCGTTTGATCTCTATTTTGGTGACACACCACTGCGTTAAGATAGGGGTCTAAGATACTCCGTCATGCCCAAAATGTGTTGCATAGAAATTTTGGTCAAAGTCAAACTTTATAAAGTTGACCTTGTATATTGATAAAAATATGACCTTATATAATTCCAAATTAATATTATTAGAATTATCTTAATATATACATTTGGTATCGTAGATATTCCTATTGTTTCTATATTTTTTCAAACTTTAAAAAGTTTGATTTGCATGAAAAAATTATGTGCAATATATTATAGGAAGGAGGGAGTACGATGCATTGCGAAAGACCTAGGGGACAAAGTTTGCTAAATCCAGGGAAACTAAACCAAAGGGGGCCATGCCCCCCTATCCACCCAACTCTAGAAAATCTAAAATATCAAACACTAATCAAAATAAGCTTAGTCCTCGAAACTTGGCTTTCTAGCTCAGCCTAAGCTTTGTTTGGAAGAGGCGCAGGCGATCTAGGTGGCGGTGCGGGAGTACAATGAAGGTTGTAACCATGGCGGCGCGGTTACGACTCCAGAAAGATGTTCCTCTACACTGACCTCCTGGACAACCTGCTCAGCCGCATTCGCAACTTGTCCGCGTACCTCATGTTGGTATGCACTTACTTGAGTGGATGGTATATCCAGTTTAGTTTTAATTTGCCTTCCATTTAGGCATGGGCCTCATCCCAAAAACTAACAACTTGAAGTGCGTGTTTGAACTGTTCAGGAATGGAAAGGTTGCGGTGATAACAACCGGTGGCGGCACCAATCTTATCTACCTTGTATTTTGCTGCGTCAAGCCCGTCGTCTCTAGCTGCACCTTGACAAGGACCTCATCTACACTAAGGTTGCCTAGATCCTCGGGCTCCGCTTCTCACCCACCAACGGTTACGCTCGATATGTACCATAACGAAAGGAGCATGCATATGATGACCATGTTGGATTTGATAGTTCATGGCGCCGATGGGGGAATGGTTCCGGCAGAAGGGCTCGGGATCCCCAAAAGTTTGCTAAATATAGAGAGCGGAAAGTAATCAAAAGTCCTACCTATAGTGTAATCATTGAGAGGAGTGGCAGAGCTAAGCCAAAGAGGGCTATTGCCCCCACCCCTACTCTAGAAAATCCATTAAAGATATAAGTAAATATTAGGCTAAAATTTCAAAATACTCAAAGACAAAGATTTTGTGTTCTTAGCCTCATCAATGATCTCCATCAAGCATGTTTACAAGACAAGGATATGTGGAAGTAAGTGTCACGGCAAGAAGGCTAGGGAGCCAAGTAAAAAAATGTAAAAGACAGTAGTTGGGGCATACTCAATCCTTAAAGTGAAGAAATAATTGGGTCAACAATATATTGTTTTGCTCTTTCTGAAATGAAAAAAACATCACATCTCTAATGAACCATTGATAGCCATCTGGTCAAACTTTAAGATCTGTGCAAGAGCAACTGATGACGAAACCAATCTCGATGATGTACGTATCAACTCATGAGAACCATCTGTTCAAACTTTATTACCGTGCAACTTTGTAAAATTATGAAAGCAACCTTTATCGCCGTTACTCCCTCTGTTCCTAAAAACAAAGCATATAAATGTAGTCAAAAGCCAATGCATTCTAGATTTGACCAATTCTATACACAAAAAAATTGTGGAGATCTATAACACTTATTCAGTACCACACTTGTTCAAGTATTGTACTAGATGTTGATGCTTTCTTCTATGCATTCCGTCAAACTTGGTAATCTTTTACTTTTGAACAAATTTATAGGTCTTGTTACTATTTTTTTACTCCACCATAAATTGTGGTTGTTAATCGCCAACAACTATTTCAAAGTCGATGTAAACATAGTCATACAATATAATACAATGACGATATATATAGGAGAAGTTTGTTTCTGATCACACGGGACGTGAGTTAAACTACCCATCCCGACAAAAAGGGACATGACGGCATGCATATGTGCCGCGCCGGCCGGTGCGATGAGGACTGAACCAACAAGTGTCGGTCCTTGGAGACCTACGTTCCACCGGCCGGTCCGCCACCGCCATCACGTCAATTAGCTTTAGCGACGCTCGAAGGACCCCAGCGGACTGCTCGGCGGCGGCATCTACCCCCCTGTGGACGGACATCGACCCGCACGTATACGCCCTAGCTTGCGATCGAACGTACGCCGGAGGGTCGACAGCCCATGCATGTGGGGGCAATGGCGGCCGGCCGGCGAGGACGGCTGGACGACCCTATATATAGCTACGGCGAGCGGCCGGCCGGTCAAGGCCGGTGGTATGGAGGCGGCGTAAGAGAATAAAGGGGGGCGGCCGGTGCCGGTCTACATCGATCGATCGCTGGAGACTAGGCATCACATCGCCTTGTCGTCAATCGATCAATGCCGATCGAGGCGATTAAGTCTCGACCGATCTGATTTGTTCATCATATGGATGACAGTAAGACGTGCGTCGCGTCCCGTGATGCATAATCGTGAGTATTGATCAGCTCATGTCGATTGATTGTTCTGATCCCAACAGGACACCTAATTCACTTCAGAAATTACAGCTCTCTCTCTCTCTCATCGATCAAAAGAAGAAGAAAATCACCACAGTCCCGTCAATCATCTACCCAGCTAGCTACATAGCTAGTGGCAAATATTTTTGTTCCCGTGCATGGCTCGATCGCGAGTTACATGGCGCAGAAATGTGACAACAACGAGTGTCGATAAGATCAGCAGATGGAGTTAGCCAGTTAGGCATGCACTGCAATAATTTGGTCACAGGCTAGCTAGCTACCACTAGCATCTTGACAACGACGACAAACCATGCACTAATTTGACTAACGAATCAATTGATCGATCGGTCGAGAAGCGAATCAATCGATCGATCGGCCGGCCGGCACAACGTGATAAAATTCGATCGGGGAACAAATCTGTCGATCGAAGGTGTATGTGACGCCAAGTCCGGAGTGAACACGAGGACGCTGGCTCAGCGTCCATGTCCCCCGCCTGCAAAACCACCTGCGTGAACTGCATGCCGTATCATCGATACTGTCCGAGGGTAGATCGTCTTGTCCGAGACAAATCGGATCGTATCGACCTGCCAGGCTTACACAATCAGACGACGATCCAATCGCACATATACACGCTCATCATCTGCTCATATTCTAGCTGTAAATGTTAAACTGCTTAAGCAGACTAGGGTATTGCAATCAAACTAAGGAGAGCAGTACGTACGGTACTCTCCAGTTGATCAGCAGTGGAGTGTATACATATACTAGTCGTAACAGTGCTAAAGAAACGTGTAAACAAGATGTTGACGGTACGTGTAGTGTGCTGTAACCGGCCGACCAAGCCCACAAGATATATGGGTGTCATTAACTTTGCGTTTCCATCAGTTGAACGAGACTGACTTAGGCAATCGATCTCGAACAGATTCCATGAGCTCCCCGGTCAATTTCGATCCACGTTCTCGATGCATCACCAGTGCTACTATATATACAAGCATTCAGCTAGCGCTTCTGATGGTCCCGGACACTTGGGGCATGTTCATGGCGACGTGCGTACGTCCCAATCTATGCAGTACGACTACTACTCCGATCTGGGACCCCGATTGCCAATTAGGACACCGTCCCATTAACCTAATCCATTCACGTCTCGAGCCACTTAAAAAGCTAACCTAGCTAACCATGTAACGTAGCTCTGCCCACTCACACTTGGCTACGCGACTAGCATGCACACTGGAGTCAAACCATGCGCCACGAGGTCGATCTTACCAGTCAATCAGCAGTGTGGATTTTCTCACAGGATAATTATCAGGACACTAATCCAGGATTAGCGGGAGGCTGTCTCCTCTCACAGCTGGCCGTCTATTGGTATGCGTCCGATCGATGCCGATGCTTGCGCGGTTTTAAAATTGGGATTCTTGGAGCGAGAATAAGGTGGGTGTGTTCGTTCATACTCCATGTGAGAGCTTTCTAGAGGTCTTCGTCTCCAGGACGACAACGACAGCGATCTTCGATCTCGTGTCTGGTAACTCTCGCTAACGGTTTCTCGGGGAGTCTCATAAAATATGACAAGTAGAATCTAGCCATGGCGTGCGATGGACCGACCGAGGCGGCTGTCCTGACCCTGTCCTCATGTTAGTCTTGGTCGCATCTGCAGCTTGACTAGTTATTACTCATTTGCTCGATTCGCTACAACTAAGCATGCTGGGAAGTATTTTGATGGTGAGTAGCCTGAGATTTCGAAAGATTTCATTCGATGCCCAGTACCCTTACATGCCTAATACGCCCTCACATTATTAATGTTTTGTTACAACATTATGTATGTTTCGATACATAGTAATAACCAGAATCTCACAGAGAAGAATATAATATCGTAACCACAGGCAATACTAATTTTAAAACGAATTAATTTTGCCCTCTACTATCCTCTCAAATCAGCACTATCTTTTTTTAGAACACAGTACAACGTAGACGCTCACAAACACGCACGTACAAACACCCCTATGAACGCACGCACACCCTACCCCTATAAGCACCTCCGAGGGACTGAGCCGGTATATCTTGAGGTTGACGAAGTCACTACTGGCGCCTTGCTATTGACGGGTACGTCACCTACCACTGAAAGCACAGCGACGGTTAAATCCTGGAATAAATTCACGTAAATGCAAACACCCATGCCAAGTCTAGAACTTAAACCTGGGTGGGCTGATTCCACCACAAGGGAACTAACCACCAGAGCCAAGCTCTGTTTGCAAATCAACATTTCGTATTCAAGAAGATAGTGTTGTGTGTTGAAATCAACACTATCTTCTTGAATACGAAACTTTGAAACTTACTCTATTCAACAAAGTATTATGTAGAGAAGAGTTTTGAAACCTAACCATGCTTGTTATCGAAATCGTATCCACCCTAACCACTTCACGATCATCGAGCAACCTAGGCCGTACACTGAATCCACATTTAGGCTCAACAAAAAACTTAGAAAGATAAGACTTCACGACATAAATTTTGCAACTTAAATTGTACCTATTCTCATTTTCATAAACTTACTATATTGTTTTCCATGGTAAGCTTCGGATAATTCTTGGATTATTTTCAAGATTTTTGAAAAATACCAATTAGTTTTTTTCTTACACTGGTGGAAAAAGGGGCTTTGGTCGCGGTTGGCAA
>NC_061510.1:377474623-377608377 GCF_022539505.1 Lolium rigidum
GAACCAGAGCGCGATCCAGTCGAACTCGAGTATATGAGCCCCCCGTCACCTTTTTCTCCCAGGTCCAGAAACTACCACTATAGCCCAGGTCATTCAAATTACAGATATCCACATCATCACGGAAGCCTTGCATTTGTGTCAGCGTGCGATGACCCACTCCTTCATGTTCACCGGCATGTAGCACCTCGTTAAAATCCCCTATGCATAACCAAGGAAGGCTACTTGTCCCACATATATTCTGTAGTGTATCCCAAGTCTGCGCAAACTTGTCCGTGCTTCCCCATAAACAGTTGTGAGTCTCCAGGTAGATTCACTGATTCCTTCAACAGTCACATCAACGTGATATTTTGACTGGCCCAAAATATTTATATTCAAATCATTGTTCCATAGGATACAACTACCTCCACTCCTTCCTTCACTACCGACCGCGAAGGCCCTATCATAGCCTAAAGAATTAGCCAGTGCCTCTGCACGACTCTTGCTAATCTGAGTTTCGAGAATGCAAAAAATCGCGGGTGCAAACTTCGTGACAAAGTCACGCAATTCCCTGATTGTCGAGGCATTGCCTCCTCCTCGACAGTTCAGGCAGAAGATACTCATTGGGCTTGGCGGCGCCCCTCGAGGGAGCCCGCCAACGCGCCATTAGTGGTGTTATCTTGTGTCATCCCTTCCTCCTCCACAGTCTTCGATCGTTTAGGGTCCCTTATCGGATTAGGACTTGGAGGCGCCAAAGGCTCAAATTGGTTAACAAGTGATCCCACCTGGCCACCCTTGCCAACAGGTACCAGCGTGCCTCCTGTTTCCCCAGAGGAAGGAGCACCCAGCGGAGGGTTTGCCGAGGCCATCCCCGCTCTCTTCCTGCTTCCGAGTTTATCATCCTCATCCATGATCTCCTCCCCAACAGAATCTTCATGCAGAACAACTTGTGACGAGCTCGTTCTACCGCCTCGCCCACGGCCAACTCCAGTTCTCCCTGCATCCCGAGATCCTCTGCCGCGCCCAGGCCGGTTGCCCTGACTCATCGACCAGGAGGCACGCAGATCTTTGAAGACCAGCGCTTGCGGAGGATGGAGACCATCCCCATGATCTTTGTATTCATGGCCTAAATGCCCACAGACTTGACACCAGTTCGGGAGTTTCTCATACTTCACAAAGAACAGCTCCCTTTTCTTCTCACGTACCATGGAAACAACGATCTTCAGAGGTTTACGAACATCCAGTCTAACTCTCACTCTATAAAAATTCCCCTCAAAAGAATTCACAGCAGACACCAAGTAACATCCTCTCGTACGTAAATCAGGGAAATTACAGTGAAATAGAATCAGGCCAAAACACACGGAAGAATGGTGGCCAAAGATTTCTAGGTGAAGACTATTCAAAACCAACTAGCGAGATGGAATCTTATTGATACAAAAAAAAAATATTCGGAAGCAACAGAGAAATAAGAATGAAATCAAATAAACAAAAAAAATGTGACAATTACATCCCAGTCAATGCGTTATTCTGGATATACCATGCACGCGCCTCGAAAATAAAATACACTCATTCTGTGTTAGTTCATGTTCAGACATGCAGTTTACAAAAAAAATTGTCATATATGTCGTGTCACTTGCACGACAGTGCAAATCGCTATTGACCATACTCCTGGGTGCTTTCAGAGCTTCTCACTGGATTGAAATAGGGATGGGCCTGTACAGAATAAAAATGGTGTCACATTTCAAGTGTTAAACAATGCACACATTTCATGTAGCATTGTTCCCACAAAAAATGCTTCTTGGATGTACGAGCGGGAAGACGTACCATGGCTTCCTTTGCTGTAAGCCGTTCCTCGTGATCATAGCGAAGCAGCTTGTCTAGAAAATCGATTGCCTATTAAAAGCGGAAAACAAAATGTTAAAAATAATACATCCAATGATCCAATGTGTAGTGGGCCAGGTTCAATTAGAGGCAACGTGAATAACCTCAGGGCTCACTAAGTGTCTGTTCTCTGCATCAACAAACTTTATCCATGACTTCTTTCTGTGTCTGCAGGCAAAATATATAGTTAGAATCATGCTATTATGTTGAATTGCTGTTTCTGAAAATAATTGTCCCAAAGATAATCCAAAGCAATGCATGACCTTCCAACAAGCATTTCAAGCTGTGGGTCAATCTCAAGGCCGTATTTTTCGAGGTAGCTGTGGAAATCATCTGTTCCAAGAACCTACAACAGCAACACGTAGTGCATACATGAGTCATATATACTCATATAAGAAAACTGCAAAAAGCATTGATTCTTACAAATAATAGAAGCAATCAGCATAACTCATTTTGCAATTACACTATTCCTATATAATAGAATTTTATAAGATGTTCCGAACAACTATTTCTTCAGTGTAGTGGAACAAAAGAACACTGTTCCAAAACGGCTGATGAAAAAAATCAAACAGGTTATTAGTGTAGAACTAACAAAACATATATGTTAGCTAGTCCTAATGAGCTTAAGGGCAATACAAGGATGTGCTGCACAAATTCTAGAGAATTCCATATTCTGAAAGAGCATAGACATGCATGCATAAACAATGGTAGACAGGCTTCCTGACATTGGCAGTAGAATATACTGCATCGATCAGGGCCAATCCCTTTAGAGACGTATGCTACTGACTCTCTTTTTTTCAGGACTTTTCACAATATTTTAGGGTTGCTAGCATGCATTGGTAGCACTAGATATGTTCCCAATCCCTTTGGATGAGCAGGGAAATCAAAATCATTGCTTTGCCTGATTATTATAAATTAGCATCTCTGTGTGTACAAGGCCAGAAATGAATTAGACTCCATAATATTGCTATGCTCTTTTTTTTTCTGTAGAATTGTTGTGCTATTTAAGCATTGTAAGCAATTTGATGTACAAGGCATGGTTATGAACTTATGATGGTCAGAATGTAAGCTGCAAAGCCAAGTTACAAAGCCATAAGATGTAGATATACAGTTACATTTCACAAGCTGGATACTAAAGCTGGGATATTTCACTAAATTTCTACAAGACCACTCGTATGAAAATTCCACACAAATGTGTAAGTTTTATCAAGCATGTAAATTGTGCAATTTTAACCAACCAAGTGAAAGTTGTGGGTATTGCACAGATATTTAACCAGTTCACATTTCAAACAGCTCAAGATTCAAGATGAACGCTTTAAGAAACTCTGAATGACTGAACATACCTTGGTTATTTTGACTAATTGCTGGTAGTTATCCTGACCATGAAAGAAAGGGTCCACACGGAATATCTGTTGATTGAAAATACATATCAATAGAAGTCTGGTAATGCAGATGATTGGCTGATCATAGACTTGCCACTTACCATTGCTGCAAACATGCAACCAAGGCTCCACAAATCTAATGAGTAATCGTAGTCTAACAAATCCACAAGTAATTCAGGGCCCTTATAACACCTGTCAACAAAGCAGGATGCTGTAAGCAACAGACAAATATAAGGAATATATAAACCAGCCAGAGCTGCTAGACACTAATGAAAACCGAAAATTGGGAACAATTACTATGATATTTATATGTGTGAATGATATAATAGTGACATAACCTACTGTGAACTTTGCCCCAACACGACTTTTCCCACTAAGTCAGGTAGGTGGAATTTAAAATTGCTATGAGTTAACACAACAAGTCAAGCAGATCCAACATAAAAGAGCTCCAAAATCGAGAAGTGCCGAAGTCATTAGTTATATAAACAGGTAGGACACCTGGGAAGTCCATAAGCGAATACAGTATTCAAACTTGCTGTGTACTTAAAATAGCCTCATTAACAAGCTTAATAAGTCCAAGAACATGAAACTTTTAGAGCTAACAGAACTTACCTTGAAGCAACTCTAACATTGTATTCCATCCTGGGATGATAGAACTCAGCGAGACCCCAATCAATAAGACGGAGCTGACGTTTCGCATGATCAATCATGATATTGTGGGGTTTGACATCTCGATGCATGATACCCCGTGAGTGACAAAAATCTAGTGCCTACACAAACACCTGGAAAAGTTAAAGACAATCAAACTGAATGTACTCTGAAGGATAGCAAACTTGTAACAAATGTAGATGCTTGTTCAGTATGTTGCATCCACAGTGTTTATCATTGGAATATTGAAAGCCTCAACAAACAAATTAGTTTGGCAAACCTTAACCTCTTTCAATGTCCTACGATATGTTCATATACCGCAAAGCAGGTAGTAATATTGCAGTTCATGCGTACATTCACACATTTATTTGATTTACTGCAGCTGATTGATTTCATTGGTCAAAATTCATTACAATTTGCAAGTCATGGTTCAATTAGGTATGTTATTTGAAGTGACATGGTTAATCTGGAGATAAATATATAGTTGATTGCACAAACAAATGTGCTAATCAGCTGATATCATGCAGGCAATGATCAACTTCCTGACTTCGTCAAAATGGTAATCTTCCATACTGGCACAATTTAACTTTACTAACCCATGAGATTCTATAGACCCAAACAAAAGTGAAAGACAGAACCTACGATGTGCCAGCAACTCTTATTCAGTGTAGAAAGAGACAGAAATATGCTATTACTAATTAGTAACTACTTTCACGATTCAGATTCTTGCCTTCAATAATTCGAAAATATAGTATCTGATATCATAATCTGATAAAGTGGGGTAGAGCACTCTGAAGTCGGTATTGTCGACATATTCAAAGACTAGACTAGGCGTCTTTGAATCATCATCTCGGACAACATCGAGTAGCGTAACAATATTCGGTCCTCCATATAAGTTCTGAAGTATCTTTATTTCCCTCTTTATCTGCATCATAAAAATAACTCAATAAACGATAAGGGTTGCAAAGATACGTTACAAGATGCAATGATAATACTTTGCAATGGAGCAAACAGATAACCAAAAACATCGGCATAAAGTGTGCACCATTGAACTGTGATTTTCCTAAAGTTCACAAGAGACATATGCTAGAACATTATTATCAGCTAGTAAGACGATAAATCTAGAAGAACCAAGTAATTAGTAATCACTATCTGCCAAGTTAGAAACGAGGTAAGAAACTTGTACATGAGAGTAAGCATCCCTGCATCAGGATCATGCTCTGATGCAGTTCCATGGACAACATAGCATACATCAAATTCAATATTTTTTATTTTTATTTATATCCCCAATCATGGGGGGTAACGACATCTAAAACTAAAACTGACATTAATCAAACTCTTACAAGGACTTAGAATAGAGCTGAGATCCTGAAAACTGAGAATGTCTGAGGACATAGTTACAAGGTCAACGCACACAACGACACAACATTTTCATGGAGCAACAGTGTCACACACTCCAACAAGGTCTGAAGTATAACCAAATCACACAGATCAACGCTAAGATTAGCATCTATCCGTGCGAAGTTAAATTTGCACTGTCAAAACTAAAGATTCTACTACTCTAGGGCACTTGAGCTCTCTTCCAGATTAACACTCCAGCAATAGCACACTAACCAAAAATCAAGAAAAGCACAACAGCCACATGAACTAAGCATTGCAAAGATGAAGCTGTACCTTCTTCTTCCTGACGGGCTTGAGGATCTTAATGACGCACCGCTCTTGGCTCCCGGTCCGGAAGCCCTCGAAGACCTCGCTGTACTTGCCCTTGCCCACCTTCCGCAGCACCTCGTAGCCATCCTGCTCCCTGCACCCACGCACAGGAGCAGCGACATCAGAGCGCAAACCCTAGCTAGCAGCGAATCTGTAGGACGCGCATCCGTCCGTACCCCCAGTCGATGCTGAGCGCCTCGTAGTCCCAGTACTCCTTGGGCCGCTGGGAGTTGACGTCGGCGTAGACGCGCGCGACGGAGGAGGCGCCCCCGGGGTGGCGCGTGGCGCGGGCGATGGGCGGCATGGGGCGCGGCGCCTCGGCGGCCGCGGCCGCGCTGGCGTAGACTGTGGGGGAGTGGCGGCGGCGGTGGTGGTGGTGGTGGTGGCCGTGGGAGTGGCGCGGGGCCGCGGTGGAGAGGAGGCAGAGCAGGAGCCGGTGGGGCGTGGCGGCGGCGGCGGCGGCGGCGGCGGCGGCGGAGTGGGGGAGGAGGCGGCTGCGCAGGGCGAGCCAGGCCATGAAGTAGTAGCTCTGCTCCAGAGGATGGATTGCTCACGCTCGACGGAGCTGACGCGGACGCGGACAGGGAGAGCAGCCTGCGGAACATCTCGTGTCGGCCCGGCCCATGAGGCCCATGAAAGTGGGCTGCTCGGCCCAGCCCGGGGCGTTTGCCCTTACCCGGAGCCGGAGAGGAACTCGCCTCCCACCTGCTACACGCCGCCGGCTTCCATCCCCATCCGACTACCAGAAGAGAGGGCAAAAATTCAGGGAAGTACCGCCGGCGAAGCGCGCGAGCGCTGCCATGGACGCCGGTTAATTGGGGGGTTTAGCTGGAATCACGGCGGCTCAAGGACCTCGAGCGCAGGTCAAACCCTAGGCCCTTGTTGCTTAAGCATGTGTTTCAAATGCACGTGACTTCTGTTCCCTTAATCAGCATTTTAGCTACAAATGCTGGCACTCTTCGATTGTTTGTTATTAGTACAGTACTTAGTATGGTACATGTCCCTGTTTCTCCGCAGATATGAACTCATGAAGCCGTCTTTTGTTGGCCATTGCAGGCATTTCGGTTAGTCATATAATATAACGACAGCCAGTACTATTCTCTACTCGCTGCAGATGGAGCAGAACCCAGATCCTGGCCCTGTTGACAAATCAGTTCTGGTGGAGCAGGAGCTTCACAAGTCTGAAGCTATATTTGCTGGGAAGGTAACAATTTACAAGCTTCCTCAAGCTTTTCCAAAAATAAGCTTCAGTATCAGCTGACCTCTTTTTGGTCTGAAAAATGCAGGCCTGCAAACCTATTAGATTTATCGAACACGGCACGAGGCTTAACCAGTGGGAGGTGAGGCACGAGGGAATGCTCGCGCTACTGCGGCGAGCTGGATTCTACCACCTGTCTTTCCTGAAGAGGGTTCAGTTAGACCATGCTCTGCTAAACGCTTTGGTCGAAAGGTGGCGGCGCGAAACGCAGACCTTCCACTTGCGGTTCGGGGAGATGGCGGTGCTCTTGAAGGACGTGGCGATTCTTACTGGACTTCGCGTACACGGTACTCCCGTCACCGGTGCAACAGGCTGCCGCTGGGAACAGTTGTGTTTAGAGCTGCTAGGCCGAGAACCTCCGCAGATAAAAGGCGGTTCTGTCAACATCGCGTGGTTGCATGACACCTTTGCAAGCTTGCCAGATGGGGCTAGTAAGTTGCAAATAGAGCATGCTACGCGAGCCTACATAATGTACCAATTTGGCTGCAGCTTATTTCCTGACCCGAGTGGGACACGGGTGCACTTGAGATACTTGGCACTGCTCCGTGATTTTGATGCCTCGGGGGAGATGGCATGGGGGGCTGCTGTTCTTGCTCACCTCTACAGAGAACTTGGAAAGGCCAGCATGAAGGGCAAGGCTAACTGTTGTGCCTTTCTCACTCTTCTTCAGGTAGTATATTTCTCCAGCCATGCAGTACTTTCACTTAGTGCAGCAATTAATGTCAAATCGGCACACATTGCAGATATGGGCATGGGAGCATATACAGATAGGCCGTCCTGAAAGACTGGAGAATAAGGATCTAACAATTGATCAGCCCCTTGGATGCAGGTTATTTTAAGTTCGGATTGTTTTGCTAAACGCTTCCTGTTATGTCATTTTATTCTCCCTGAAGTTTACATCATTTTATAATTAGATGGGATGTACCCTTCAAGAACCGTGAAAATGTCCGGTCCATGGACCACGAGTTTTACAGGCATGGACTTGATACTATAGCAGATTGTCAGGTATGACTTCATCAACTGTAGAAAAAAATATAAATTTCTTCTCCATCGATATGCTACAAGGAGCGTAGTGCTATAGCTGTATTTTTTGCATGTTCTCTAGATTTCATGGGATCCGTACAAACCAAGTCTGATTGGTGGCCTGCCTGCGCTATGCACACTTGGTTCTGCAGTCTGGCGATCAAAAACTCCATTGATCTGCTTCCAGATAGTGGAAATGCATGTGCCTGATCGTGTGTTACTACAATTTGGAATGATACAGCACATTCCAGACCCAGTTGAGGCAGTTGAGCGTGTGACAATGCAGGGTAAAACAGATGAGGATTGGTCTACTTACCATGAGAAGTACATTAAGCAATGGGATAATAGGCTCCTTTCGATTCTTGACCAGCTGAGAATACCGTGAATTCAGATCCTACTCATGCAAGGAAGCTGTTACTTAAAATGGTATCGGCAAATTACACGTCGGTGGATCTCTACTCCGGTTGAATGTCCGGTCATATCCTATCGGTTGTGCGGGCACGGTGAGAAAGCCCTGGTAAGAAGTTCGGAATGTTTGATTGTTTTGTGATCTTTACGTATGTATTTAGTTTTCTAACAAATTTCATTAACCATGAACGAGGTTGATCCGGTAAGTACGGTGCGAGTACGAATTAGAACGTTGTTATCGGGTGAAATGGACGGGGAGAAGGTCAAAAAATCACTTGGTGATATTGATATGTATATTCTTGCTCAAATGAAAAAGGTACGGTTCTTTGTCACACCATGCACTAATGAACCAACCCACTTAAACTACAAGCAGCAACATATGGTTCTGTCCTCAGGTCAACTGCAGTTTATGCAAATTGGTCTTCCCACTGAAATAGGAAATGAGAGTCTTAAATCAGCCACGGCCTGTTCAACTTCTGTGGGTTCTATTCAAGCTAATCCTGGAAAGGTAGAACAAGTTACTGATGATTACATGGAGGGAAATACCATATTACAATTGGACGGAATGAGGGGAATTCAACCTGAAGGAGGAACACTTGTAAGGCCTCCTCCTAGAGGAGATGGCACCAGCAAGCTCGGATCGAGGATCGCATCGGCAAGAAGATCCTATTGATGTTTCCATGACGGAAGTCAATATGCGGTACATTATAAGTACACTGTAAAGGATGTTGTGGGCTGAGATGATTAATACATCTGCGAGAGAATGCTATCTTTGGAGGAGATTTCGGATGCGAAATGAAGAATGGAGAAGGTCCTACGGGAACTTCCTCTCCACCCAGTGAGATTGAGGAAATGCGGAGAGGCTGCTGAACTTATGTATAACAATAAGATCCACAATAAGGTTAATAACGAATCGCGGGAGCACTGCTAATGCACCTGTGATCAACAATAGTACGATTGAAGAGACCGACCATGTACTCTTGAAGGACAATTACATGGAGGCCACTCATATTTATCTTAATAACATAGCGAGGTCGGGAAGCTGTGAGTAAACCATCGGGTGGTCCAGAATCTTATATGATCTTGGGTGTATCTTCACATAATGGTCAAGCTGCAAAAAATCACTAGTGTATCCGGGAAGGGTGATACGATCGAAGACATTACTGGTCATGAGAACGGACAATAGTATAGGCGAGGGGCGATTGGTGAAGCTCTTAGTCTTAGTGCCCTTGGACTCGGAGAGACCCTTAGTGCTTCCATGAACAAGTTAAGCTCAATGAGTGGAAATGCTTGAACCTCCATCGGCTTCTCAACGGGAAGAACCTCCGAGCTGCGGTGCCGGGGTCCGGTGGTACTGCAAGATTACGTTCGGAAACTACCTAAGGATAATGCTATTCGGGACGAGTTCATGCGGTGCAAAATCTTATGTTGCAAAAGAATGTTGATGACTACATTGAGAATAGCTCTTTGGACCCTGCGGTTCAGCGAAACTTGTTGTCACTCCTGCACATATCACTTGTTGTTGGAGAGAAATGTATTGGTCCATTCAACGGAGAAGCAAGCGATACATTGGTGGAGGAGAATTCCACTCGTAATGGGTATGCGGACCGGGATGAAATAACTAAAAGGAGGAAGCGACGGTTTCTTCACATGAAAATGCGAGGCTACGCCAACCACGAGAGTTATTAAATGCGAGAAGCAAAACGGCGGTGGCCAATTGATAGGATTCACAAGAAGGAAAAGGAAGAAAGAAGTTGAGCAGTCGTCTCCCTGAATCCTAATGTTGTTACTGTATTTATTTTGGAGTAATATTTTTGGATGCCAGTTTGTTTAGGTATGTGTCAGTGTAGACTGTAGAGATGTACATGGATTTGGAAATTTTCTTACCAATTTTGTTGCATGAAATGTATGTACAGTCTTCTCTGTTTGTGGTCCAAGCAATTTTCCTAATCAAATTAGCATTTGTTCATTCAGTGATCTGCACTCCATCCCATGCCTGACTTCATCTTGTAATTGGTATTAGGTACTTGCCTAGGGTGAATGAATACTTGCCATAGGCTACGGCATGCTGCATCGAGTATGCACGAGACTACGCCTTCGCCTCCGATGGTCATGACTATGTCAGGTACACACATTTAACAGTCCATGTGTTCTAGATGACTAGATCATAATTAGGATGCAACGTTATTAAATCCTAAGGATCGGAACCAACAGTATTTTGTGCGTTGATTTGGTTAGTGGTGACTAGATAGTCACTTCAGTTGACTGATGATAAAATAGTACTATTTCGTCACCATGACCAACTACTGTAGTGCACTGTTGTGGTCAAGAGCTCTGCGGCGGCGCACTCTCAAAAGTAACCAATCAAAACTGAAGTTTTAAATACTACCACTTGTTACAACTGTGGTCTGAGACTTCTCTTGCATACTTTTGAAGTGCCAGCACCTACCAAGGCTGAATACTATATCTTTATGTATAATATCTCTTTGAAATGGAGAGTCCATAGCCATCTGTAAGAGTTTAAGATATACATGCAGAAGTGATAGTGAAGCATGAAGTGGCGTGCATTGCCACCCAAGCAAATTAACCTGGTGACAGGGAATCCTACTCATCCCACCAATAAGCTCAAAGCGGTATTCTGTCTTAAGAAAATATCCAAACCGTTTACTTGCCCACGGCATTCCACGTGACACCTGAGGCTGCTTGCCACACGAGATAAGCTCATAGAAACTAACAGCTCCGCACATGGTTGCCACCAACAATTCCAGCTCGCACCTATAAATACACGCATGTGTGCACACATAAACATCAACCCAACCACATCAACTCAAGCATTGATCCATCCTTCTAGCTTATTCTCTAGTACTCAACATGGCTTCCATGGGGTTTAGCTATGCACAGATACATGCGAGCCAAGAGAAGGTCAGGAGGACGATCAGCAAGGAGAAGACTGCAACAACAACGAGAAAGAACAAGTCGACGACTGAAGGAGAAGAGGAAAATAAGAAGAACAAGAGTTCTATGGCTGAAGAAGAGAAGGCCGTCTGCAGCTCACGGACCGCCGGGAGGGTTCATCCATGCGTGTGTTCCATAGCACCAGCGGCGTCGCCAATGGGTGGGCACCGCTGAAGTTGGCCAGCCATGGAGCAGAAATATCCGTCCTGTCCAGGAGTCATCTTTAGGTCATGAGAGGGTTGGATAGGAGCGTAGTTTGGGATTGTGATTATTCTTTGTTGTCCCACCAAGGAAATAAAGCTGGTGTCTCATGATCATCTAGTTTCCCCTTTTGGTTTTGCACATATATTTTTGTCTATGTTTATAACATTATAAAAGCTGGCACTGTGAAATGGGAATTTTCTTTCCTTTTTTATGCCTTTAGAAATAGTTCTGGTGTACTTTTCATGTGAGCATGCAACACTGAAATGAAGAAAAGTACATTTGGAACCCAATGCATGCCTTTTTCAGCAAAGGTGTGATTGTCATTGATTTCATGCATGGAATTGGTTGTGGTAAAATGATATGATTATACTCTTGGATAAAAGACTTGTCACCCGATTTCATTACTGGCACGAGGCCAAAAATAGCATGATAGTTTAGAGTACCCACACAAAAAGCCGAAGTGTTTTAGAGATTTTGAAACTAATTCTACTATATCAATGTCACTCTGGAGTCTCATTGAACATTCAGATTCTTAATAACCAGTTGGTATTGGCCGTAGTGCTAGGCTTCCATTTTCGAACCCGCCAGGCTATCCGAAGTGGTTCGCCCCTCATTATCTTTATAAGGTGCAGATACAGTCCAGCAGCGATGTGTGCTTTGTCTGCACATTGCACAAACGGCCTCCACTTGTGGACATATCTGATCGCAACATCCCAAATCCGATTGCCTTGTTTCCCACGAAAACAAAGGTTGTTGCGCAAACTCCTTATCAACAACAGATCACCCTCTCGGATCTCCAGGCTGGTTTGCAATCTAAAGTGTCAGCAAATTCATACCAGGGTTGTTTAACTATAAAACATTCAAAGGAAAGATGTTGTATGCTCTCAGGTTTATCACAGAAAAGACATGTTTTATCAGTGACTTCATGCCGAATAGCTAAAGTGTTCATAGTATGCAATTTTTTATTGAAAAAAAGTAAAATGAACACATGATTTTGTGTGGAACAGCAATTTTCCAAAGCTTTGCTGAGATTATAGCGAGAATACCACCAAAGTTGACTACCTCGTAATTGGTAGCAGGTAGTCTAGGGTGAATGGATACTTGACATGGGCTACGCCATGCCTACATCGAGTAGTCAGAGACTACGCCTTCACCTCCGATGGTCACGGCCATCTCAGGTACACACGTTTCCGACAAACATTATTAAATCATAAGGATTTGAACCAACACTATTTTGTTTGCTGATTTGTTCAGCGGTGACTAGATAGCCACTTCAGTTGACTGACGATAAAATACCACAATATTGGCACCACGACCAACTGTTGTAGTGGTCTCTCCGGCGGTGCACTCTCAAAAGTGAGTGCAGTAAGCAAGCAAAATTGAAAGTTTTGAAGGTTACAAATTGTTAAAGTTGTGGTCGAGACTTCTCCTGCATACTTTTGAAGTGCAAGTACCTACTAATTCTGAAGTTTAATAAGTCTTTGTATATAATATCTCTTTGAAATGGAGAGTCCATAGCCATCTGTAAGAGGTTAAGATAGACATGCAAAAATGATAGTTTAGCATGAAGTGGAGTGCATTGCCAGGCAAGCAAATTAACCTGATGACAAAGGAATCCTACTCATCACACCAATAAGCTCAAAGTAGTATTCTGTCTAAAGAAAAATTCCAAACCGTTTTGACTTGCCCACGGGCATTCCACGCCTGAGGCTGCCGCCAAAGGAGAATAAGCCCACAGAAACTAACAACTCTATAAGTACACACATGTATGCACACATAAACATCCACCCAAACACATTAGCTCAAGCATTCAATCATCCTTCTAGCTAACTTCTCTACTACTCTACATGGCTTCCATGGGGTTTAGCTACGCACAAATACATGTGATACAAAAGAAGGTCCGGAGGAGGATCAGCGAGGAGGCTGCAACAAGAACAACGACAAACAAGTTGACAACTGAAGAAGAAGAGAATAAGAACGACAAGAGTTTTATGGCTGAAGAAGAGAAATCGGTCTGCAACTCATGGACCGCCGGGAGGGTTCATCCATGTGTATCTTCCACTGCAGCGATGGCGCCGCCGCCAACAGGTGGGCACCGTTGAAGTTGCCGGCCATGGAGCAGAAGCATATGCCCTGTACAGGAGTCATCTTTAGGTCATGAGAGGGTTTAATGGGAGTGTAGTTTGTGATTGTGTGTATTCTGTTTCCCTTCCTCTGTTATCCCACTAAAGAAAAGAAAAAAAGCACCGTTATCTACGAAAGAAATAAAGCTGCCATCTCATTACCGATCTAGTTTATTTAGGATTTGCACTTATATTTTTGGCTATGTTTACACATTATGAAAGCTGGCCTTGTGAAATAGGAGTTTTCTTTTTTCACACCTTCAGAAACAGTTCTTGTGTCCTTTTCATGTGAGCATGCAACATTGAAATGAAGAAAGAGACATCTGGAACCCAAGGCATGTCATGGATGAAATTAAGTTGTGGTCAAATGATATTGACTACTACCTCGGTTTCGAATAAGGCGTACGCGTATTTCAAGACGAACTTTGACCCCAAAAAATTAAGCAACAAAATCTATATACCAATATTTTCTATATACCTGGAGTATTGGCCCTAGCGCTAGGCTCCGTTTTCAAACCCGCCAGGCTATCCTAAGTTATTTGCCCCTCGTTTTCTCCAAGAGGTGCGGACCATGGTCCAGCAGCGATGTATGGTTTGTCTGCATAAACGGCCTCCATGTCTGGGCATATCTGATCGTAACATCCCAAATTCAGTGCATGATTTTCATTGTTTCCCCTAAAAAAAAGGTTGTTACGCAAATTCCGTATTGTCCATGGAGTAGCAGATGCGAAAATACTAGTGCGGTAATGCAATTCAGGATGATACCATCAACAATAGATAGACCCCCTCGGATCACCGCGAAGGTTGCAATCCAGAGTGTCAGCAAATTCAGAGCAAGGTTGTTTAAGTATGACATAATCAAAGAAAAGATGGTGCATGCTTTCGAAGTGCAAGTACCTAATCCGAAGTTTTAAGCACTACAATTTGTTACAGTTGTGGTCGAGACTTCTCCTGCATACTTTCGAAGTGCAAGTACCTACCAAATTCTCAAGTTTATTAAGTTTTTGTATAGAATATCTCTTTGAGATGGAGACGGCACGTCTGTACCCATCCTTAAATGTTTAAGACAGACATGCACAAGTGAGGCATGAAGTGGATTGCATTGCCAGGCAAGCAAAATAACCCGATGGCATTGGAATTCTACTCATTTATTTACTTTTAGTAATGGAACAATCTACTCCCTCCGATTCATATTAATTGACTTCAATATGGATGTATCTAGAACTAAGATGTGTCTAGATACATCCATATTAGAGTCAATTAATATGAACCGGAGGGAGTAGAAGAACTACACGTCTGAATCAGAAGTCCAATCTGGTTCGTTCGGACCAGGGTTCTGCTATTAATAATCTACACCTGCTAGGACATCAGTGTACTGCTTTTCATTCGATTACATGGCGCACCGAGGGGCACGGCATATCTCTTAGACTACAAACAAAATATGACCTAGCATCAATTTTGAACAAGATATTATTAACTATAAAAACAAAAGCTGCCATCGTCCAACTAATGATGCTTTCTTTGGCCACATGGGAATATATTATGACAGTATCAGTAAATCACTAATCAACAATACTCCTAGGTTGGATGGTTAGTAAAGCTGGTTGTCATCTCAAAAAAGAAGTAAAGCTGGTTGTATGGCTGAGAAAAATCTAAAACCCAATGTTCTAGGTAACGTTTGGTATAATTGAGTTTTTTTAACACCTTTTGTTGTTTGGATAAATATTTTTACTTACATTTATGGGTGATTTTTTCTCAGCAAATTAGGGCATGTATAATGTTATCTTAACAATGTTGTGTGGGATAATCAATGAGGTGCGACATTTTTCTTTAAATTTGTGGGTATTTTTTCACAACAAAAACATGTGTGTTCTTTTAGTCAAGACATGACCACATAATAGGTTTTGTGGAGGCCTCTCAACCCTAACCCGTCGCCTCCCTCTCCCGCCCCCCTCCCAGGAGGCGGCGAAGGCTCCTCCCCCCCCCTCCCCCACGCGCCCCACAGCCACCTGCCGCCCGTTGCCTCCAGCCAGCTGCGGCCCCGGCGCTGGCCTCGGCCCTGGCCCCCGTGCCTCGGCCACGGCCATGGCCCCGGTCCCGGCCTGGCTCTGGCGGTGGTGGCGGAACCCCCTCCGTCGAATCGGCGAGGGGAAGAAGAGGGTTTCTGCGGCTGCATTCCATGGGAGGTGATGTAGCACCGGTGGAGGAAGCCGGGCGGCACGGCTACTTGGCCGGGGCCTGAGGCTCTCCGTCGGTAGCCATGGAGGATTCGGTGGAGCGGTGGCGGCCTCCGCCCCCTGTAACGGTTCGGCGGCGGTACGTGTGGTGACCCTGCATACCACTGCATGTTGTAGTATGCCAGTCGTTGATATAACATTCACGAAGTACCATTCCGCAAATATTACATCCCTCAGAGTAGTACAACAGAACATAGCAGGTCCATAACTCATTCATTTATTATTACAAGCATAATACACATATCGTCTCGGAGCTCCTCTTGGGTCCTAAGAGGGATACTCCTGGGTTCAAGGAGAACCCAACTTAACTTACAATATAGAAGTTTCACTAGGTTATACATTTATTACCTCGAGCAGCTAAATACTAAGAGTTCACCTTTGCTCGGCTACTACTACTACTCGGTGCTTCTAAGCTTGATCTCCTCCGGAAGCCTCCCGGTTCCGTAGACTATGAGGTAGTCTACGCCTTCAATACCTCCGGAGAGGTGCTGGTTCTTCATAGCCGATGATCTCGGCTCCTTCGGGAGTTGTCGTAGTCCTCCTCCGGACGATTCGGACAATCTAAGCAAGGTATTTAAGAGTGGGATGAGTACGAGCGTACTCAACAAGTTCATTATAGATAAGAGGTGTTTAATGCACTAGCTACGATATTAGACCGGAAAGTCTAATACCAATGCAGGTTTTGATAAACATTTCTTCAAGAGATTGCTTTTATTTTAAAGAGCTATGTCCGTCGGCCTTCACCGGTTTACTAGAACTTCATGGAGCTCCTTTCCGGCCGCGTTCGCGATTCCATATCCCGGAATAGGGAGTGACGGAGTCACGGTTCTTTACACTCTGCGAGAGGTGTGTTGCTTTACCCATAAGAGATCTTAACCTTGGTGCCAACCGGGCAGCTTTCCCGTCCACACTTCCTATGGTGTGAGGCCCGGTATAAGGTCTAGCCAATCATGTTCCTTCGCTACCTCGAACACCCACCCTTTGTTGCAGACTCCGACCCTGGGTCCACGCCGGTCCCATTATTCCCATAGATTTCGGGGTGGACCCCGACCACGACGTCAATGCGGGGCTCTACCATACATTCCTACGCCGGCAGTGCAACCCATCATAGACCTCATTACCGTTGGGACTTCTACGGGTTCCCACCCCTGCATCATGTCTCGCAAGATCATGTGCACCCGGTAATGAGCATCCGTTGATGAACGAGAGGTGGAAACACTTTTGACTACTCCGTCCCACTCCGGATCTTATGGTTAACACGGGTATTACGGCACAAGAATCAACTGGACGACATTTGTTGTTTAATCCTAGATGGATATAAACCCTTGCAATGGAACCTCCACCATATCAACACAATCCATGGTTCCATTGCCAACCACATAGTCATATTCATAGTTATGAAAATAGTGGTTTTGGTTTTTATGCAATAGTGGTAATTATAGTACTTTGCAAGTAATTTGATAAAGATACTCAAATGACATGAGCAAGCGATGAACTTGCACGAACACTGCAAAGTTTTGCAGTTGGATGGTGTGGACTGGCCCTTGTCCTCTGTTTCTGAAAAATAGCATCATTGTCCGATAAGGGCAATGGTTAAAAAGCAATTATGCATGATTCCGAGTTTTAGGGTTTGTTCCCCCCTTCTGATGACATTATTATTTCATGTAAGAGGTTAATACTAAGATTGATTTGGAGATACTATATTTAGGGTAAATACAACCTTGAAATGTTGTCAAGGTGTTTTTAAAGTCCAAATGCATTAATGGACTTATTTTTATTATTGAAAATAATATGTGTGATTTAAATAATTATTTAAATCATCAAATTAAGACTTATTCTTAGTTGTCTTCAAAAATTTCCTTTTGTATTTTATTATGATAGAGAATTTTATGCTGATCAAATTTCGTATTTTTAATTATTTTTTAGAGCTTTAAAACATTTCTTATGAAATTTCAAAGTTTCTGTATTTAAGTGAATTTGTGAAATGACCAAAATGCCCTTGGGCCCCACCTGCCAGGGTGGCCCAACGGGTTAGGTCGAACCCGAGCCACTTGGTTGGCTCGGTCGGCCCACTCGCTCTCTCCTCTCTCCTCGCACCGAAACCCTAATCCCCTTCTCCTCTCTGGCGATTTCCTCGTCGCCGCCCCCTTCTCGGAATTTCTCCGGCCAACTCAGGCCGCCGCCGCCGGCGAGATCAGGTGGATCTGATCCGCCTTTCGACGGCGGACACGGTGGTCCACGTCGATGCGGGATTCGTCCCCGTCTTCGTTCGCCCCCGTCGCATTCGCCGCACGGCGATGCGTTGCTCACGGCGCTCACGGTGCCGCGGCGCCGCCGTGCGGCGGCTGTCGTGGTGATGATGGGGCGCTCGTGCTCGGCGACGCCGGGCCAGGCGCGGCTTGGCGGCTGCCGTGGGTGGCCGTGCCGCCGTGCCGCCATGGCTACGTCGGTTGCTCCTCGACTCCGGGTAGCACGCCTCCGTTATTCCCCTCCTTCCTCCTTCTCCGCGTTCTGCTCCGGTGCTTGGCACTGCCTCTCCCCATGGAGATGTCGTGCCGTGCCCATGCTTGCGCTTGCTTGCGCACGCGTGTGTCTTGCTTCGCTGCCCTACGGCTAGGCTGCTGCTCTGTTGCTCTCTTGCAATGACTTGGTTCTATTCTTGTGCTCATCTTTGGTATACTCCTCTCTCTGAGCTAAGCATCTGTGCTCATCTTCTGTATTTTTATGACTCATGAACACTTGCTCATGAACATTCTATGATGCTCCTGTCATGCTAGGTTGGTTTTGAGATGCTACTGGTAATGTACCTATGCTGTGTACCTAGTTAGTTGCCCCTGGCTTGATTTCTGGGATGAATCCTTGCATATTTGCAAGTGCCAGTGCTATTTGTGTGATGCTTATTGGACTCTGGCTCATGGTAGGCTTGGCCTTGCTTAATTGATGATCCATGATACATCAATTCCTTGATGATATGCCTCTGGATACAATCATAAAAATGATTTATGTACTTGTCTGTGATTCATTTGTTGCTTTACTGTGGCTGTTTAATTTATATAATTCCTGTGTGATGCCTGTGATGCCCTAGCATGCTCTGCCATGCTCTAGCAAGCTTCTGATGATCATGTGATCATCAGTTGCTTGTTAAAAGCTGTGGTGCTTCATCTTGTGCCTTACTAGTGCTTAATTTGAGCTGTGTGTGGGTGACATATAAGTACTGGAGTGTGCTGCTGTTGGCTTAAGCAATATGCTGTTGCTTGCGGTGATCCATTGGATCCTTTGCAAAGCTTCAGTGTATTGATTACTTGTATATTTATTTATCTGTGTTGTCTTGCTTGGCTAAGTGGATAAATGATGTGAACTGCTTGCAGTTGTGATAATCTTACAGTTAATTTGATTGAGCTAGAGGGATGCCAACATCTGTTGGGAACCCTAGCTCTATTTGAACCCTTCTGGGTAATGATATACTGCTTTGGTGACTTTCTTGTGTGGCTAGGTAGCTGTTGTGACCCTAGCATGCTGTGTCTGCTAGAAATGGTTGCTCCTCCCCCTGTTGGATGCTTTTGTGCACTAATCCTGGTAGTCTTTCATAGGCTGCTAGGTTATTTGATGTTGAAATCATACTGGACACTGTCCAGTGATCTGATGGCTTAGCTAGTTGTGTGTTCTTTGGGTGAAATCCGGGTAGCTAGATAGGGATTAGTTCCTTGCTTGGATTTCCCTGGTTAAGTCACTTTTAATTCTATTGGCTTGATCGGTGTTCCCTTGGATCCATTCCTAATGGTTGTACCCTTATTTTGCTTGCATCATATGGCTGGTAGCCAAATGATGATACAACGAGGTACCCACACCCTTTTGCTTGTGTGTGATTGATGCATATGCTTATTTATGAGCAAGACGGATGCTTGCTCATGATGCTTTGTGTATACCTCACTCCGGCTCCTAGAAATGGGTGTTGGTGTAGAGGTTCAGCTGTTGGTTGAGTTCTTGGCTTGCCCTGCTCCTCCTTGCAAGCTTGATATGCTTGGTTTATTTTACGGTGATTTGGGAAATAGATGAAACAGCTCTAGCTGTTCACTGTTCTTGGTGTTCTTGAGTTGTGCTTGGTTTCGATGACTTACCCTGCTGCTTGTCGATGGATGAAGCTAATGGCTAGGGTTTTGGACTGTGAAAAGCTTTTATATGATCTTCTTCATTGCTTCTCTGGTCGACAACAAGGCCTGGCATGTGTTGGTGACTCATCTAGCTTGTGTGTGTGTGTGTGCTCCATGCACACAATCTTGTGAGTAGGCTTGTGTGTGTGTGTATACCGATACTTTGCACTTGGTCCATGTGAGTGGATCAGCTCGGCTGATCTTTGAGTATTATCCTACTCATTTCTCATTTCTCTTCTAATCCGCCAAGTGGCTATGCCACTTGGCATAACTAGTGCTTAGTTTTGTATGTGTGCGGGTTTCAAGCAATTGATCGAGATGATCCGAAGATCATCAAGTCGAAGATCAAGTGAAGATGATCTTGTAGTATTTAGGATAGAATCTATCCATTGTACATTTATTTTTATTTTGCTTATTTCTATTTATTCCCAATTTGTGTAATGTGTTGTAATATATCATATATGCTATTTACGGATATTGTAATTGACATTGTGTCATATGTGATTATCAATAAAGCTCCCAGTTTTCCTTAATGAGCTTTATCATAATTGCTATATTATTTATATTCTTGATTACTGTTAATTGTTTATTAAATTATCTCAAGTTTGAATTATGTGATATCCATTTGATGTTTGAATTTGAAATTCAAATTCAAATTTGGTTTGAATTCAATCATACAACTTAATTTAGAATTCAATCATGCAACTTAAGATTGTGATGCATCTGCTCTTCTCTCTTCTCAAAACCCTAATCTAGTTAAGTAAGAACAAGTTTATCGCACTCTCGAAACCCTAACCCTGTAGGATGTCGAGAGAGAAACCTGTTCCCCTTCAATGCGAGTTTTGTTTTAAAAGCGCGAAATTTCCCCGTAATTTACAATGCAATGCACATCCCATTCTAAAATCTACCCTTCGATCGTCTCTAAACACTGGGACATTACGGCCTTTCCCCCTTAAAGAAAACTTCGTCCCGAAGTTGTGGTTGTAATACCGAAGAGTTCGGGGTATGTTTTCCTCGGGTCTTCCTCTTTTTCCCGGGTGGCTTCCCTCTCGGGGTGATGCTTCCATTGTATCTTGCGGTATTTTATGGCTCGATTCCTGAGTTGTTTCCGAGTTCTCCTCGAGAATCTTCGGCGGCTTCTCGATGTAGGTCAAGTCTGGTTGCAACTCGAGCTCTTCATGTGATACTGGCTCATCTGGGGTCTTCAAACACTTTCTGAGTTGCGACACATGGAATACGTTGTGAACTTGAGATAACCTTCCCGGTAGTTCCAATTCAAAGGCTAACCCTCGGTTTTGACTCAGAATCTTGAAAGGTCCGATGTACCTAGGGCTTAACTTTCCCTTTACTCCAAATCTCGAAGTCCTTTCATCGGGCTCACTTTGAGATATACCATGTCTCCAACTTGTGGCTCCCATGTCCTTCTCTTCTGATCGGCATAACTTTTCTGTCGGCTTTGGGCGATCTTGAGCCTATCTCTTATAATGTCAATAATTTGTTGCTTTTCCTTGACATAATCAGGATTGAACTCTTTGCTTGCTCCAGCTTCATACCGCCATATGGGTGATCTACACTTCCTTCCATACTGAGCTTCGAACGGTGCCATCTTGATGCTTGCTTTGATAGCTATTATTGTATGAAAACTCTGCTAGTGGCAAGTGCTTCCTCCCATGATCCTCCGAAGTCTAGGGCACAAGCCCTAAGCATATCCTCTAGGATCTGGTTAGTTCTCTCCGTTTGTCCACCATGCCGAGGATGATAGGCGGTACTATAGTCCAACTTGGATCCTAAAGCTTCATGTAATTGCTTCCAGAATGCTGACGTGAATACGGATCCTCGATCCGACACGATCTTCTTGGGCACTCCATGTTTACTCACAATCTCTTTGATGTAAAGATCGATGAGTTTTTCTCCTTTATCTTGCTGGTTTACCGCTAAAAAGTGTGCGCTTTTCGTCAGCCGGTCCACGATTACCCATATCATGTCCTTCTTTTTATTGGTCATGGGTAGTCCGATGATGAAATCCATTCCTATCTCCTCCCATTTCCATTCTGGAATGGGTAAAGGTTGTAACTTTCTGCCGGACTGCGGTGTTCAGCCTTCACCCTTTGGCGGGTATGGCATTCCGCCACATATTGTGCTATCTCTCTCTTCATGTTGTTCCACCGAATAGCTCCTTTAGATCCATGTACATCTTCGTACTTCCCGGATGAATGGAGTATGGTGTTTGATGGGCTTCCCGGAGTATTACTTCCTTGATTTCAGCAATATCCGGAACGCAAATCCTCTTCTGAAACCATAATGATCCCGATTCTCCGCGGTGAAATTCTGATGGTCTTCCTTCATCTATTCTTCTCATTTCCTCCATGATGAATGGATCGTCCAATTGACCCATCATTATCTCATTCTTTAAGTTAACATTTAGCTCATCGGCTACTTGTAGAGCCGATAGTCCTTCATGAGCTTCCTTCTCCCAAAGTTGTATTTGGGCTTGGCTTATTTCCTTCCTCAACTCCGGTGATAACTCTTGTTCCACTCCTCAGTGCTCTTCCTACTCAAAGCATCTGCTACAACGTTGGCCTTTCCTGGAGTATAATTGATGGTCAAATCATAATCCTTGATTAGTTCAAGCCATCTTTTCTGTCTCATATTGAGTTCCTTCTGAGTGAAGAAATACTTGAGACTTTTGTGATCCGTATAGAGCTCACACTTGGCTCCATAGAGAAAATGTCTCCAAGTTTTTAGTGCAAATACAACTGCTGCTAATTCTAAGTCATGTGTTGGATAGTTCACTTCATGAGGTCTGAGTTGCCTCGATCCATAAGATATCACTTTCCGATCTTGCATGAGTACGCAACCTAATCCATGTTTGGATGCGTCGCAGTACACACGGTGTAATCCTTGCCAACTTCAGGAACTGCTAACACCGGTGTTGTGGTGAGTTTCTCCTTCAGAGTTTGAAAACTCTTCTCACACTCCTCTGACCACACGAATGGTGTGTTCTTTCTTAAAAACTTTGTCATTGGTCCTGCTATCTTGGAGAATCCTTCAATGAATCTTCGATAGTATCCTGCCATTCCTAGGAATCCTCGGATTTCCTTGACAGTCTTGGGTGCTTCCCATTCTAAAACTGCTGCTACCTTACTCGGGTTAACAGCTATTCCATCTTTGCTAATGACATGACCAAGAAATTCCACTTGATCTAGCCAAAATTCACACTTGCTGAACTTGGCATAGAGTTGATGTTCTCTTAGTGTTTGCAATACTAACCTCAGATGTTCAGCATGTTCTGCTTTGTCTTTGGAATAGATCAAGATATCATCAATGAATACGATGACAAACTTGTCTAGACATGGCATGAAAATCTTATTCATGAGATTCATGAAAATTGCTGGGGCATTGGTTAATCCAAAAGGTACTACAAGATATTCATGGTGTCCGTACCTCGAGACAAAGGCTGTTTTCGGAACGTCTTCCTTCTTGATCTTTATCTGATGATAACCGGACCTTAGATCAATTTTAGAAAAGTCTCTCGCGCCTCTAACTTGATCAAATAGATCTTGTATCCTAGGAAGTAGGTACTTGTTTTTGATAGTAACATTGTTTAAATTCATGTAGTCTCCGCACATCCTTCTACCTCCATCTCTTTTATCCACGAAGATAACGGGTGATCCCCATGGTGAGATACTCTCCTGTATGAATCCTTTTTGTTCCAGGTCATCCAATTGCTCCTTAAGTTCTTTCAACTCCTTAGGCCCCATTTTGTATGGTGCTTTAGCAATCGGAGTTGTTCCCGGAATTAGGTCGATAGTGAATTCTATCTCCCTATCTGGTGGCATTCCATGTAATTCCTTAGGAAACACATCCTGGAATTCATTTACTACAGGTATATCTTCCAACTTCACCTCCTTCATGCTGTTCAGTTGTAGCTCAACTTCAATCTGTGTATGCTTGTCTCCTTGGTAGATCATTCTACTTCCATCGGAGCTTTTCAAAGACACAGTCTTGTTCACACAGTCGATCAATGCTCCGTTAGTTTCTAACCAGTTCATACCAAGAATGACATCAATGTCCTTCATCGGTAAAATGAACAGTGCTACGTCAAACGCACATTTATTGATCATGATGACTTGTTTTTGTTTGGTATGGGTTACTACTATCGTTCCCCCCGCGGAAAGTATGGTTATGGGTGTTTCTAACTTAGTGCAACTAATCCCATGTTTGATGATGAATTGCTGAGAAATGAATGATGTAGTTGCACCGGTATCAAAAAGTACTTTGCCGGGATGAGTGAGTATCCGGAGCGTACCTATCACTTGCTCGATCGGAGTTCACCACCTCCTCCAAGCTGGTGCGGTTTAACTTGCCGAAGGGTTTCCGGTTCTTCCAATTCCCTCCGTTGTTTCCTCCTCGGCTTCCTCCCCTCCAGGACTGACCTCCTTTATTCTTATTCTTAGGGCAATCCCTAAGCATGTGTCCTTCCTCACGACAAGCTGAAACAGATTATCCTGGGCTTCTTGCGAGTCCTTGGCAAAATGTCCCGTACCTCCACAGCTACGGCAAACAACTTGGTTTGCAGTCTGAAACGCTTGGTTCTTCCTGCTATTGTAGTAGTTGCTGTTGTTGTTGTTGTTGTTGTTGTACCTTGGCTTGAAACTCAAGCTGGTATTGGGCTTGTTGCTAACAAACCTCTTAGGCTCAAACTTGGCCTTCTTCCTCTTCTCATCCTGCAGTTGTTTGAAGTCATCTTCAAGAGTGATGGCTGCATCCACCAACTCTTGAAACTCAGTTGCTCTCATCATCCTGAGCTGTACTTTAAACTGGGGACTTAACCCCCGCAAGAACCTCTTCTTCTTCTTGTCCTCGGTGTTGACCTCCTCAACAGCATACCGAGACAACTTCGAAAATTCCCTGACATAAGTCAGGATAGCTTTATCCTTCTGCTCGAGACTTTCAAATTCTCGACGCTTCAGTTCCACTATGCTTTCAGGGACATTGGATTCCCTGAACTTCCTCTTAAACTCCTCCCAGGTGAATACCTTTCCAGCCGGATAAACGGCTACGATGTTGTCCCACCATGATGCGGCGGGTCCACACGGTAGGTGCGTTGCATATCTGACCTTCTCCGGGTCATTGCATCCAACGGTGTTGAGCTTTCGCTCCGTGTCCATCAGCCAATCCTCCGCGTCAATTGGTTCGGGCGCGTATGCGAAGGATATAGGCTTAGTGTTCTGGAAGTCTGACAAAGTGACTCCTTGGTTCTCGGGTCTCTCCACTCTGTTCTGTTGCAGCAGCTCCTGGAAGAATTTATTCTGCTGCTCCAACGTTACACGTTGTCTCTCTTCCATCATCTGCATGTACTGGACGAAATTCTGCTGAGTCATGGGTGGTGGTGGTGGTGGTAACCGATTCCTGGCTGCTTCGTCAGCCTCTTCCTTCGTTTCGCCTCGCGCTCCATGCGTTGCGCTTCGTCTCCTCTCCTACCGGTCCCGACATAACCCCTAGTTCCGCAACACAAGATGATACTCATAATTACTCCATGCGCAAGTTTTACGAGCTCAACTTTGTGCACGAGAACTAGTCACGCAATGGAAATCAAGAAGCAAATCCAAATCATACAAAACATATACCATGTATATACATACTTAAGTGGTCTTATTACAATACTCAAGTCGATGTGAGTATGCAAACTCACTTATTAAAGTATATGTACAAATTTCTACAAATATTACACACTACAATACACGTGGTACTTGTGTATTGTAGTCTCGCCTCCCTTGGTGGTCTCTAGTTGATCTTCACTCCCGATACATCCCAGGCTTCCATCCGGTCGAACGTGTCGTCCTCCTGACAGAACCTGGAACATAAGGTCTCCCCGTCGGCTGGTAGTCGGAATCAGATGATGATCCTAGGGAGAAATCAGTGTTCACGAACTGGTCATTCAGTGCATCATAGTCCACCCATCGGGTGTACTCCCCTGTGCCTCCACCATAGGTATCTCCAACATTCGTATCCGACTCAACCTGTGTCGGATACCCTCCAACTTCTTCCCCATTCCACGGATAACTCCGGTGCTGGGTCGTGGCGTCCTCATTCATCTCCCCGTCATAATATACTGAAGTACTATGAGTTCCGGTATCAGACCCCCAACGCCAACCCGTGGAGTTCTCTATAGGAGTCACGGAACGCTGATTGTTTCCGGATTCCTCTCCACCCTCATATCCTCTATAGGAACTACTAAGATAATTCCCCAGTGTAACGGGTGTAGTTTCTCGTTCGGGGTGGTCAATACTAATGTAGTCACCAGCTGAGTAGACTGGTGTGTGCACCTCATTCTCCATAGGTTCCTTTCCCTTAGTCTCCTCCTTGGGTTCAGTAAACTCCTCTAGCATTGTATCAATTGCTCCCGTCAAATGACGGTTCAACTGAAAGAACAATGATAGTAAGTTGCGGCTATTGTCCATGTATTTTGCAGCTTCTGCTGGCTTGCGTTTGGCATATTTGAAGTGGTTAAGCATGGGATCATCTTCCTCCTCCATATGAGGAATGTGTGTGAATTCGGAACCCATAAGCTCTTTCGTCTTATGCTCCCGAATATCAGTTATGGCTCTCATAACGGCTATATGCATGGTAGGCTGTGTTCATAGTTCTAGCTTCACCTGCTGGCATTACTACGCTCATTCCCAAAGATTCGGGAAGTCGTAGCCCTACCCTACACTTTGCCAATACAGTACCATCGTAGTACATGTATTTCTTTACTTGGATCTGGGGATCACACCCAAATTCAAGTAACATGGCACGAAGAATATCTGCGAGTCCTCCTTCATATTCACTCAGTGTGGAATCCATCACTTTCACGTTTCGTCCCGGACGTGAACTTGCCATGGTTGGCTGTAGAAATAGAAAGAATATAAGATTAGTAATAATGCATCATAATAGAGATAATAAAGAATTATCGCACTAAAAGATATGATTGTTGTATTCTCAATTGAATATACACCATATTTTTAGAGAATTCTTTACTAGTCCTATTTGACTCCTAACGTTCGGTCCCATTTACTAGGTTCCAACCTAAGGTCAAAGCTTTTGCTCGATACCAAGCTGTGGTGACCACCGCATACCACTCGCATGTTGTAGTATGCCGATCGTTGATATAACATTCACGAAGTACCATTCCGCAAATATTACATCCCTCAGAGTAGTACAATAGAACATAGCAGGTCCATAACTCATTCATTTATTATTACAAGCATAATACACATATCGTCTCGGAGCTCCTCTTGGGTCCTAAGAGGGATACTCCTGGGTTCGAGGCGAACCCAACTTAACTTACAATATAGAAGTTTCACTAGGTTATACATTTATTACCTCGAGCAGCTAAATACTAAGAGTTCACACTTGCTCGGCTACTACTACTACTCGGTGCTTCTAAGCTTGATCTCCTCCGGAAGCCTCCCGGTTCCGTAGACTATGAGGTAGTCTACGCCTTCAATACCTCCGGAGAGGTCCGGTTCTTCATAGCCGATGATCTCGGCTCCTTCGGGGTTGTCGTAGTCCTCCTCCAGACGATTCAGACAATCTAAGCAAGGGATTTAAGAGTGGGATGAGTACGAGCGTACTCAACAAGTTCATTATAGATAAGAGGTGTTTAATGCACTAGCTACGATATTAGACCAGAAAGTCTAATACCAATGCAAGTTTTGATAAACATTTCTTCAAGAGATTGCTTTTATTTTAAAGAGCTATGTCCGTCAGCCTTCACCGGTTTACTAGAACTTCATGGAGCTCCTTTCCGGCCGCGTTCGCGAGTTCCATATCCCGGAACGGGGAGTGACGAGTCACGGTTCTTTACACTCTGCGAGAGGTGTGTTGCTTTACCCATAAGAGATCTTAACCTTGGTGCCAACCGGGCAGCTTTCCCGTCCACACTTCCTATGGTGTGAGGCCCGGTATAAGGTCTAGCCAATCATGTTCCTCCGCTACCTCGAACACCCACCCTTTGTTGCGGACTCCGACCACGGGTCCACGCCGGTCCCATTATTCCCATAGATTTCAGGGTGGACCCCAACCACGACGTCAATGCAGGGCTCTACCATACATTCCTACGCCGGCAGCTGCAACCCATCATAGACCTCATTACCGTTGGGACTTCTACGGGTTCCCACCCCTGCATCATGTCTCGCAAGATCATGTGCACCCGAGTAATGAGCATCCGTTGATGAACGAGAGGTGGAAACACTTTTGACTACTCCGTCCCACTCCGGATCTTATGGTTAACACGGGTATTACGGCACAAGAATCATCTGGACGACATTTGTTGTTTAATCCTAGATGGATATAAACCCTTGCAATGGAACCTCCACCATATCAACACAATCCATGGTTCCATTGCCAACCACATAGTCATATTCATAGTTATGAAAATAGTGGTTTTGGTTTTTATGCAATAGTGGTAATTATAGTACTTTGCAAGTAATTTGATAAAGATACTCAAATGACATGAGCAAGCGATGAACTTGCGTGAACACTGCAAAGTTTTGCAGTTGGATGGTGTGGACTGACCCTTGTCCTTTGTTTCTGAAAAATAGCATCATTGTCCGATAAGGGCAATGGTTAAAGAAGCAATTATGCATGATTCCAGTTTTAGGGTTTGTTCCCCCTTCTGATGACATTATTATTTCATGTAAGAGGTTAATACTAAGATTGATTTGGAGATACTATATTTAGGGTAAATACAACCTTGAAATGTTGTCAAGGTGTTTTTAAAGTCCAAATGCATTAATGGACTTATTTTTATTATTGAAAATAATGTGTGATTTAAATTATTATTTAAATCATCAAATTAAGACTTATTCTTAGTTGTCTTCAAAAATTTCCTTTTGTATTTTATTATGATAGAGAATTTTATGCTGATCAAATTTCGTATTTTTAATTATTTTTTTAGAGCTTTAAAACATTTCTTATGAAATTTCAAAGTTTCTGTATTTAAGTGAATTTGTGAAATGACCAAAATGCCCTTGGGCCCCACCTGCCAGGGTGGCCCAATGGGTTAGGTCGAACCCGAGCCACTTGGTTGGCTCGGTCGGCCCACTCGCTCTCTCCTCTCTCCTCGCACCGAAACCCAAATCCCCTTCTCCTCTCTGGCGATTTCCTCGTCGCCGCCCCCTTCTCGGAATTTCTCCGGCCAACTCAGGCCGTCGCCGCCGGCGAGATCAGGTGGATCTGATCCGCCTTTCGACGGCGGACACGGTGGTCTGCGTCGATCCGGAATTCGTCCCCGTCTTCGTTCGGCCCCGTCGCGTTCGCCCGCACGGCGCATGCGTTGCTGCGCCGGCGCTGCCGGTGCCGCGACGCCGCCGTGGGCGCTGCCGTGGTGATGATGGGGCGCTCGTGCTCGGCGGCCGCCGGCCAGGCGCGGCTTGGCGCTGCCGTGCGGTGGCCCGTGCCGCCGTGGCCGCCATGGCACGTCGGTTGCTCCCGCTCCAGGTACACGCCTCCGTTATTCCCCTCCTTCCTCCTTCTCTGCGTTCTGCTCCAGTGCTTGGCCTGCCTCTCCCCATGGAGATGCCGTGCCGTGCCCACTGCTTGCGCTTGCTGCGCACGCGTGTGTGCTGCTGCTGCCCTTCTGGCTAGCTACTGCTGTTGCTCTACTGCAATGACTTGGTTCTATTCTTGTGCTCATGCTGGTATACTCCTCTCTCTGAGCTAAGCATCTGTGCTCATCTTCTGTATTGTTATGACTCATGAACACTTGCTCATGAACATTCTATGATGCTCCTGTCATGCTAGGTTGGTTTTGAGATGCTACTGGTACTGTACCTATGCTGTGTACCTAGTTATAGTTGCCCGTGGCTTGATTTCTGGGATGAATCCTTGCATATTTGCAAGTGCCAGTGCTATTTGTGTGATGCTTATTGGACTCTGGCTCATGGTAGGCTTGGCCTTGCTTAATTGCTGTCCATATACATCAATTCCTTGATGATATGCCTCTGGATACAATCATAAAAATGATTTATGTACTTGTTTGTGATTCATTTGTTGCTTTACTGTGGCTGTTTAATTTATATAATTCCTGTGTGATGCCTGTGATGCCCTAGCATGCTCTGCCATGCTCTAGCAAGCTTCTGATGATCATGTGATCATCAGTTGCTTGTTAAAAGTTGTGGTGCTTCATCTTGTGCCTTACTAGTGCTTAATTTGAGCTGTGTGTGGGTGACATATAAGTACTGGAGTGTGCTGCTGTTGGCTTAAGCAATTGTTGTTGCTTGCAGTGATCCATTGGATCCACTGCAAAGCTCTGGTGTATTGATTACTTGTATATTCATTTATCTGTGTTGTCTTGCTTGGCTAAGTGGATAAATGATGTGAACTGCTTGCAGTTGTGATCATCTTATAGTTAATTTGATTGAGCTAGAGGGATGCCAACATCTGTTGGGAACCCTAGCTCCATTTGAACCCTTCTGGGTAATGATATACTGCTTTGGTGACTTTCTTGTGTGGCTAGGTAGCTGTTGTGACCCTAGCAGGCTGTGTCTGCTAGAAATGGTTGCTCCTACCCATGTTGGATGCTTCTGTGCACTAATCCAGGTAGTCTTTCATAGGCTGCTAGCTAGGTTATTTGATGTTGAAATCATACTGGACAGATAACTGTCCAGTGATCTGATGGCTTAGCTAGTTGTGTGTTCTTTGGGTGAATCTGGGTAGCTAGATAGGGATTAGTTCCTTGCTGGATTTCCCTGGTTAAGTCACTTTTAATTCTATTGGCTTGATCAGTGTTCCCTTGGATCCATTCCTAATGGTTGTACCCTTATTTTGCTTGCATCATATGGCTGGTAGCCAAATGATGATACAACAGGGTACCCACACCCTTTTGCTTGTGTGTGTTTGATGCATATGCTTATTTATGAGCAAGACAGATGCTTGCTCATGATGCTTTGTGTATACCTCACTCCAGCTCCTAGAAATGGGTGTTGATGTAGAGGTTCAGCTGCTGGTTGAGTTCTTGGCTTACCCTGCTCCTCCTTGCAAGCTTGATATGCTTGGTTTATTTTCTGGTAATTTGGGAATAGATGAAACAGCTCTAGCTGTTCACCTGTTCTTGGTGTTCTTGAGCTGTGCTTGGTTTCTGATGACTTACCCTGCTGCCTGTCGATGGATGAAGCTAATGGCTAGGGTTTTGGACTGTGAAAAGCTTTTATATGATCTTCTTCTTCTTCTCTGGTCGACAACAAGGCCTGGCATGTGTTGGTGACTCACTAGCTGTGTGTGTGTGTGCTGTGCTCCATGCACACAATCTTGTGAGCAGGCTGTGTGTGTGTATCCTGATACTTTGCACTTGGCTGTGAGAGTGGATCAGCTCGGCAGAACTTGGTCTTATCCACCATTTCCATTTCTTTCTAACCTGCCAAGTGGCTAACTTGTGTTAGTTTTGTATGTGTGTAGGTTTCAAGCAATTGATCAAGATGATCCAGAAGATCATCAAGTCCAAGATCAAGTGAAGATGATCTTGTAGTATTTAGGATAGAATCTATCCTTGTACATTTCTTTTTATTTTCTTTTTTCTATTTTTCCCAATTTGTGTAATGTGTTGTAATATATCATATATCTATTACGGATATTGTAATTGACATTGTATTATGTGTGATTATCAATAAAGCTCCCATTTTCCTTAATGAGCTTTACATAATTGTTTATTATTTATAATCTTGATTAATGATAATTGTTTGTTAAATTATCTCAAGTTTGAATTATGTGATATCCATTTGATGTTTGAATTTGAAATTCAAATTCAAATTTGGTTTGAATTCAATCATACAACTTAATTTAGAATTCAATCATGCAACTTAAGATTGTGATGCATCTCGCTCTTCTCTCTTCTCAAAAACCCTAATCTAGTTAAGTAAGAACAAGTTCATCGCACTCTCGAAACCCTAACCCTGTAGGATGTCGAGAGAGAAACATGTTCCCCTTCAATGCAGTTTTGTTTTAAAAGCGCGAAATTTCCCCGTAATTTACAATGCAATGCACATCCCTTTCTAAAATCTACCCCTCGATCGTCTCTAAACCTGGGACATTACAGTACGCATGATCCGTGTCGTTGTCCTCTTCCTTGGTGATCAGGCAGGAGATTGGCAGCGTGGGGGATGCTGATCTTGCTTTGTTTTTTGTGGCGGTCCTCGGATTTCTCGCATGCGAGGATGAAGATCTTCCGGAGGTCAGTTTGCTTTGATCTGGCTGGAGAGATGTGTTCCGGAAAGCTCCGCTGGCGAATGGAACAGTGCATCTTTTGCCTGCAGTTTCCTGGATCGGGTGGTATTCGGTCGCGCGCGCCCATGTTTTTATTCCGACCGTTTGGTTCCGGAGGGAGCGGCGTGAAGCTCTATTCTGTCTTGACATCAGGTGACTTTTTGGTCCATGATAAAGTCAGAAGAAGGAATATCATGAAGGCCGGATTGGTGAACTGGCTAAAGAAGGTTCAAGTCTCCGTGATGCTGAGGGATCTGCTTGACGTTTCAGGCTCTACAACAGTGGTATGCATGTGGGGGCGGCAGCTGATGGCGTGTAATTCACACGTTCGTTGGGAACCCCAAGAGGAAGGTATGATGCGCACAGCAGCAAGTTTTCCCTCAGAAAGAAACCAAGGTTTATCGAACCAGGAGGAGCCAAGAAGCACGTTGAAGGTTGATGGCGGCGGGATGTAGTGCGGCGCAACACCGGGGATTCCGGCGCCAACGTGGAACCTGCACAACACAACCAAAGTACTTTGCCCCAACGAAACAAGTGAGGTTGTCAATCTCACCGACTTGCTGTAACAAAGGATTAACCGTATTGTGTGGAAGATGATTGTTTGCAAGAAAACGAGTAAAGAACAAGTATTGCGAGCAGATTTGTATTTCGAGTATTAAAGAATGGACCGGGGTCCACAGTTCACTAGAGGTGTCTCTCCCATAAGATAAAAGCATGTTGGGTGAACAAATTACAGTCGGGCAATTGACAAATAGAGAGGGCATAACAATGCACATACATGTCATGATAAGTATAGTGAGATTTAATTGGGCATTACGACAAAGTACATAGACCGCCATCCAACTGCATCTATGCCTAAAAAATCCACCTTCGAGGTTATCATCCGAACCCCTTCCGAGTATTAAGTTGCAAAGCAACGAGACAATTGCATTAAGTATGGTGCGTAATGTAATCAACAACTACATCCTTAGACATAGCATCAATGTTTTATCCCTAGTGGCAACGAGCACAACACAACCTTAGAACTTTACGTCATCTGTCCCGGTATCAATGCGGGCATGAACCCACTATCGAGCATAAATACTCCCTCTTGGAGTTAAGAGCAAAAACTTGGCCGAGCCTCTACTAATAACGGAGAGCATGCAAGATCATAAACAACACATAGGTAATAACTTGATAATTAACATAACATGGTATTCTCTATCCATCGGATCCCGACAAACACAACATATAGAATTACGGATAGATGATCTTGATCATGTTAGGCAGCTCACAAGATCCAACAATGAAGCACAATGAGGAGAAGACAACCATCTAGCTACTGCTATGGACCCATAGTCCAGGGTGAACTACTCACTCATCACTCCGGAGGCGACCATGGCGGTGAAGAGTCCTCCGGGAGATGAATCCCCTCTTCGGCGAGGTGCCGGAGGAGATCTCCGAGAATCCCCCGAGATGGGATTGGCGGCGGCGGCGTCTCGGTAAGGTTTTCCGTATCGTGGTTCTTCGCATCGGGGGTTTCGCGACGGAGGCTTTAAGTAGGCGGAAGGGCAACGTGGGGGGCCACACGAGGGCCCCACACCACGAGGTCGGCGCGGCCGGGGCACGGGCCGCGCCGCCTATGGTGGCGGCCCCTCGTGGCCCACTTCGACTCCTCTTCGGTCTTCGGAAGCTTCGTGGCAAAATAGGACCCCGGGTTTTGATTTCGTCCAATTCCGAGAATATTTCGTTACTAGGATTTCGAAACCAAAAACAGCAGAAAACAAAGAATCGGCTCTTCGGCATCTTGTTAATAGGTTAGTTCCGGAAAATGCACGAATATGACATAAAGTGTGCATAAAACATGTAGGTATCATCAATAATATGGCATGGAACATAAGAAATTATCGATACGTCGGAGACGTATCAGCATCCCCAAGCTTAGTTACTGCTCGTCCCGAGCGAGTAAAACGATAACAAAGATAATTTCCGAAGTGACATGCCATCATAACCTTGATCATACTATTTGTAAACATATGTAATGAATGCGGCGATCAAAACAATGGTAATGACATGAGTAAACAAGTGAATCATAAAGCAAAGACTTTTCATGAATAGTACTTCAAGACAAGCATCAATAAGTCTTGCATAAGAGTTAACTCATAAAGCAATAAATCAAAGTAAAGGTATTGAAGCAACACAAAGGAAGATTAAGTTTCAGCGGTTGCTTTCAACTTGTAACATGTATATCTCATGGATAATTGTCAACATAGAGTAATATAACAAGTGCAATATGCAAGTATGTAGGAATCAATGCACAGTTCACACAAGTGTTTGCTTCTTGAGATGGAGAGAGATAGGTGAACTGACTCAACATAAAAGTAAAAAAGAATGGTCCTTCAAAGAGGAAAGCATCGATTGCTATATTTGTGCTAGAGCTTTTATTTTGAAAACATGAAACAATTTTGTCAACGGTAGTAATAAAGCATATGAGTTATGTAAATTATATCTTACAAGTTGCAAGTCTCATGCATAGTATACTAATAGTGCCCGCACCTTGTCCTAATTAGCTTGGACTACCGGATCATCACAATACACATGTTTTAACCAAGTGTCACAATGGGGTACCTCCATGCCGCCAGTACAAAGGTCTAAGGAGAAAGCTCGCATTTTGGATTTCTCGCTTTTGATTATTCTCAACTTAGACATCCATACCGGGACAACATGGACAACAGATAATGGACTCCTCTTTAATGCATAAGCATGTGGCAACAATTATTATTCTCATATGAGATTGAGGATATATGTCCAAAACTGAAACTTCCACCATGAATCATGGCTTTAGTTAGCGGCCCAATGTTCTTCTCTAACAATATGTATGATCCAACCATTAAGGTGGTAGATCTCTCTTACTTCAGACAAAACGGACATGCATAGCAACTCACATGATATTCAACAAAGAATAGTTGATGGCGTCCCCGTAAGCATGGTTATCGCACAACAAGCAACTTAATAAGAGATAAAGTGCATAAGTACATATTCAATACCACAATAGTTTTTAAGCTATTTGTCCCATGAGCTATATATTGCAAAGGTGAATGATGGAATTTTAAAGGTAGCACTCAAGCAATTTACTTTGGAATGGCGGATAAATACCATGTAGTAGGTAGGTATGGTGGACACAAATGGCATAGTGGTTGGCTCAAGTATTTTGGATGCATGAGAAGTATTCCCTCTCGATACAAGGTTTAGGCTAGCAAGGTTATTTGAAACAAACACAAGGATGAACGGTGCAGCAAAACTCACATAAAAGACATATTGTAAACATTATAAGACTCTACACCGTCTTCCTTGTTGTTCAAAACTCAATACTAGATATTATCTAGACTCTAGAGAAACCAAATATGCAAACCAAATTAGCAAGCTCTAAGTGTTTCTTCATTAATGGGTGCAAAGTATATGATGCAAGAGCTTAAACATGAGCACAACAATTGCCAAGCATCAAATTATCCAAGACATTTTAGAGTTACTACATGTAGCATTTTCCAATTCCAACCATATAACAATTTAACGAAGAAGAAACTTCGCCATGAATACTATGAGTAGAGCCTAAGGACATACTTGTCCATATGCTACAGCGGAGCGTGTCTCTCTCCCACAAAGTGAATGCTAGGATCCATTTTATTCAAACAAAAACAAAAACAAACCGACGCTCCAAGCAAAGTGCATAAGATGTGACGGAATAAAAATATAGTTTCAGGGGAGGAACCTGATAATGTTATCGATGAAGAAGGGGATGCCTTGGGCATCCCCAAGCTTAGACGCTTGAGTCTTCTTAGAATATGCAGGGGTGAACCACCGGGCATCCCAAGCTTAGAGCTTTCACTCTCCTTGATCATATTGTATCATACTCCTCTCTTGATCCTTGAAAACTTCCTCCACACCAAACTCGAAACAACTCATTAGAGGGTTAGTGCACAATAAAAATTAACATGTTCAGAGGTGACACAATCATTCTTAACACTTCTGGAAATTGCATAAAGCTAGTGGACATTAATGGATCAAAGAAATTCATCCAACATAGCAAAAGAGGCAATGCGAAATAAAAGGCAGAATCTGTCAAAACAGAACAGTCCGTAAAGATGGATTTTATTAGGGCACCAGACTTGCTCAAATTAAAATGGCCAAATTGAATGAAAGTTGCGTACATATCTGAGGATCACTCATGTAAATTGGCTTAATTTTCTGAGTTACCTACAGAGAATTAGACCCAGATTCGTGACAGCAAAGAAATCTGTTTCTGCGCAGTAATCCAAATCTAGTATTTACTTTACTATCAAAGACTTTACTTGGCACAACAAAACATAAAACTAAGATAAGGAGAGGTTGCTACAGTAGTAAACAACTTCCAAGACTCAAATAGAAAACAAAAATACTGTAGTAAAAACATGGGTTGTCTCCCATAAGCGCTTTTTTTTAACGCCTTTCAGCTAGGCGCAGAAAGTGTAACTCAAGTAAGATCAAGAGATGAAGCATCAACATCATAATTTGTTCTAATAATAGAATCATAAGGTAACTTCATTCTATTTCTAGGGAAGTGTTCCATACCTTTCTTGAGAGGAAATTGATATTTAATATTACCTTCCTTCATATCAATAGTAGCACCAACGGTTCGAAGAAAAGGTCTTCCCAATATAATGGGGCAAGATGCATTGCATTCAATATCCAAGACAACAAAATCAACGGGGACAAGGTTATTGTTAACCATAATATGAACATTATCAACTTTCCCCAAAGGTTTCTTTTTAGCATTATCAGCGAGATTAACATCCGGATAATGCGTTTTCAATGGTGGCAAGTCAAGCATATCATAGACTTTCTTAGGCATAACTGAAATACTTGCACCAAGATCACATAAAGAATTACAATCAAAATCTTTGACTCTCATTTTAATGATGGGCTCCCAACCATCCTCTAGCTTTCTAGGAATAGAAGTTTCAAGTTTTAGTTTCTCTTCTCTAGCTTTTATGAGAGCATTTGTAATATGTTTTGTGAAAGCCAAGTTTACAGACGCTAGCATTGGGACTCTTAGCAAGTTTTTGTAAGAACTTTATAACTTCAGAGATGTGGCAATCATCAAAATCTAAATCATTACAATCTAAAGCAATGGGATTATCATCCCCAAGGTTGGAAAAAATTTCAGCAGTTTTATCACGAGCGGTTTCGAGCAGTTTTAGCAGTTTCAGGTAATTTTGCGCGCTTTGCACTAGGAGTAGAAACATTGCCAACACCAATTATTTTACCATTAATAGTAGGAGGTGCAGCAACATGTGAATAATTAGCATTGCTAGTGGTGGTAATAGTCCAAACTTTAGCTACATTTTTCTCTTCAGCTAGTTTTTCATTTTCTTCTCTATCCCACCTAGCACGCAGTTCAGCCATTAATCTTATATTCTCATTAATTCTAACTTGGATGGCATTTGCTGTAGTAACAATTTTATTTTCAATATCCCTATTAGGCATAACTTTCGATTTCAAAAGATCAACATCAGAGGCAAGACTATCAACCTTAGAAGCGAGAATATCAATTTTATTGAGCTTTTCCTCAACAGATTTGTTAAAGGCAGTTTGTGTACTAATAAATTCTTTAAGCATAGCTTCAAGTCCAGGGGGTGTATTTCTATTATTGTTGTAAGAATTCCCATAAGAATTAGCATAACCGTTACCATTATTATAAGGATATGGCCTATAGTTATTACTAGAATTGTTCCGATAAGCATTGTTGTTGAAATTATTATTTTTAATGAAGTTTACATCAACATGTTCTTCTTGGGCAACCAATGAAGCTAACGGAACATTATTAGGATCAACATTAGTCCTATCATTCACAAGCATAGACATAATAGCGTCAACCTTATCATTCAAGGAAGAGGATTCTTCAACAGAATTTACCTTCTTACCTTGTGGAGCTCTTTCCGTGTGCCATTCAGAGTAATTAACCATCATATTATCAAGGAGCTTTGTTGCTTCACTAAGAGTGATGGACATAAAGGTACCTCCAGCAGCTGAATCCAATAAATTCCGCGAAGAAAAATTTAGTCCTGCATAGAAGGTTTGGATGATCATCCAAGTAGTCGATCCATGGGTTGGGCAATTTTTAACCAAAGATTTCATTCTTTCCCAAGCTTGAGCAACATGTTCATTATCCAATTGTTTAAAATTCATTATGCTACTCCTCAAAGATATAATTTTAGCAGGGGGATAATATCTACCAATAAAAGCATCCTTGCATTTAGTCCAGGAATCAATACTATTCTTAGGCAGAGATAGCAACCAATCTTTAGCTCTTTCTCTTAATGAGAAAGGAAACAATTTTAATTTTATAATATCACCATCTACATCCTTATACTTTTGCATTTCACATAGTTCAACAAAATTATTGAGATGGGCAGCAGCATCATCAGAACTAACACCAGAAAATTGCTCTCGCATAACAAGATTTAGTAAAGCAGGTTTAATTTCAAAGAATTCTGCTGTAGTAGCAGGGTGGAGCAATAGGTGTGCATAGGAAATCATTATTATTTGTGCTAGTGAAGTCACACAACTTAGTATTTTCAGGGGTGGCCATTTTAGCAGTAGTAAATAAAACAAACTAGATAAAGTAAATGCAAGTAAACTAATTTTTTGTGTTTTTAATATAGCAAACAAGATAGTAAATAAAGTAAAACTAGCAACTAATTTTTTTTGTGTTTTGATATAATGCAGCAAACAAAGTAGTAAATAAAATAAAGCAAGACAAAAACAAAGTAAAGAGGTTGGGAAGTGGAGACTCCCCTTGCAGCGTGTCTTGATCTCCCGGCAACGGCGCCGTGAAAATATGCTTGATGGCGTGTAACTCACACGTTCGTTGGGAACCCCAAGAGGAAGGTATGATGCGCACAGCACCAAGTTTTCCCTCAGAAAGAAACCAAGGTTTATCGAACCAGGAGGAGCCAAGAAGCACGTTGAAGGTTGATGGCGGCGGGATGTAGTGCGGCGCAACACCGGGGATTCCGGCGCCAACGTGGAACCTGCACAACACAACCAAAGTACTTTGCCCCAACGAAACGGTGAGGTTGTCAATCTCACCGGCTTGCTGTAACAAAGGATTAACCGTATTGTGTGGAAGATGATTGTTTGCAAGAAAACAAGTAAAGAACAAGTATTGCGAGCAGATTTGTATTTCAGTATTAAAGAATGGACCGGGGTCCACAGTTCACTAGAGGTGTCTCTCCCATAAGATAAAAGCATGTTGGGTGAACAAATTACAGTCGGGCAATTGACAAATAGAGAGGGCATAACAATGCACATACATGTCATGATAAGTATAGTGAGATTTAATTGGGCATTACGACAAAGTACATAGACCGCCATCCAACCGCATCTATGCCTAAAAAGTCCACCTTCGAGGTTATCATCCGAACCCCTTTCAGTATTAAGTTGCAAAGCAACAGACAATTGCATTAAGTATGGTGCGTAATGTAATCAACAACTACATCCTTAGACATAGCATCAATGTTTTATCGCTAGTGGCAACAGCACAACACAACCTTAGAACTTTCTGTCACTGTCCCAGGTATCAATGCTGGCATGAACCCACTATCGAGCATAAATACTCCCTCTTGGAGTTAAGAGCAAAAACTTGGCCAGAGCCTCTACTAATAACGGAGAGCATGCAAGATCATAAACAACACATAGGTAATAACTTGATAATTAACATAACATGGTATTCTCTATCCATCGGATCCCGACAAACACAACATATAGAATTACGGATAGATGATCTTGATCATGTTAGGCAGCTCACAAGATCCAACAATGAAGCACAATGAGGAGAAGACAACCATCTAGCTACTGCTATGGACCCATAGTCCAGGGGTGAACTACTCACTCATCACTCCGGAGGCGACCATGGCGGTGAAGAGTCCTCCCGGGAGATGAATCCCCTCTCCGAGCAGGGTGCCGGAGGAGATCTCCGAATCTCCCGAGATGGGATTGGCGGCGGCGGCGTCTCGCAAGGTTTTCCGTATCGTGGTTCTTCGCATCGGGGGTTTCGCGACGGAGGCTTTAAGTAGGCGGAAGGGCAACGTGGGGGCTACACGAGGGCCCCACACCACAGGTCGGCGCGGCCAGGGCCTGGGCCGCGCCGCCCTATGGTGGCGGCCCCTCGTGGCCCCACTTCGACTCCTCTTCGGTCTTCCGGAAGCTTCGTGGCAAAATAGGACCCTGGGTTTTGATTTCGTCCAATTCCGAGAATATTTCGTTACTAGGATTTCTGAAACCAAAAACAGCGAGAAAACAGCAATCGGCTCTTCGGCATCATGTTAATAGGTTAGTTCCAGAAAATGCACGAATATGACATAAAGTGTGCATAAAACATGTAGGTATCATCAATAATATGGCATGGAACATAAGAAATTATCGATACGTCGGAGACGTATCAGCAGCCCAGGGGAAGTTCAGTGTGCCTTACCTCTCAGGGTGAAAACCCAAGGTTTGGCCTTAACTGATTGTGCCTGGCAATGTTCTTGTTGGAGGCATTGTTTTGAGAGTGCGAACTATCTTCAGGATGAAAACCTAAGACCTTTGGTCGGGCGACGACGGCGCTGATGCACTGTTCCCTTCTTGGAGGCGTCGCTTTTGGGGAGTTTGTACTTCAGGTGTTGTCACGGTGGTGGTTATATTGCTGTTGCTAGATCTAGAAGGCTATAGCGGTCTTTTATTTCTGAGTTTTATTTACTCTTTTGTGGTTGTGTGCATACGTACTGTCATTAGGGTGGGGCATTATTGCAGAGGCTGGGTGTAATTGGTATCTTCTGATATTAATATATTCCCTTTATCTATAAAAAATGACCACATAATAAGAAAAATAAGACAATTTTCTCTATTGTACTAGATGATCTCTCTTACTCACCCATTTTCTAGTTTACTATATTTATCACCCTACGAGTTTAGGAGATAACCCATGATATAAATTTTCCCGTTTTCTCTAGACGACATGGAAAACATAATAAAAAATGTCTTATCAATCATTTTACATGCCCTGATAAAATAAATTCCACAAATCACAATTTGATAACCAAAACCTGACATGTATCCCACCAATAAGCCAAAAGCCGTATTCCATCTATCCAAACTGTTGACTTGCCCATGGAATTCCATATGAGTATACGACCATCCCCAAGTAAGTGTCAATGATAGCGACCTCAAAACCTCCCACCTAGCCTCTGTCGCCAAATGAGATAAGCCCATACAAATTAACAACTCCGCACAGGTTCCCACCCGAATGATTCCAACTCACACCTATAAATTATACACTCATGTGTGCACACATAATTAAACACCCACCCAAACACATCATCTCAAGCAGTCATCATTCTTCTAGCTAAACTCTCTACTACCCCACATGGCTTCCATGGGATTTAGCTATGCACAGATACATGTGAGGCAGGAGAGGGTCCGGAGGAGGATCAGCAAGGAGGCTGTGGCAATGACGGCGATGAACAAGTCGATGACCGAAGAAGACAGTAATAAGAACAAGAGTTTTATGGCTGAAGAAGAGAAGCTGGTTTGCGACTCACAGACCGCCGGGAGGGTTCATCCATGTGCATCTTCCACAGCCTCGGTCGCTGCGGCGCCAATAGGTGGGCATCGCTGATGTTGCCAGCCATCGAGCAGGAACATCAGCCATGTGCATGGAGTCAGATTTAGGTCATGAGAGGGTTGGATGGGAGTGTAGTTTGGGATTGTGAGTATTCTTTCTTCTTCCTCTGTTGTCCTGCTGAGGAGATAAAGCTGTTGCCCCACTAAGGAAGTAAAGTTGGTGTCTCATAATTAATCTTGTAATTTTTTTGGCTTTGCACATGTATATGTATCTATGTTTATAACATTATAAAAGGTGACATTGTCAAATGCACCATCTTAGTACACTGGAGGATTTGGAATGAGCGAAATGGTCGGATATTCCAACAGGAGTTCAATACGGTGGAAAGGGTGGTCGAGCTTATCATAGAAGATCTGCGTTCGTGGAGGACAGCCGGATGTGTAACCGTAATTTGAAGACCTGGAGATAGAAGTGGTCTTAGGTTTTCTTGAGAATAGTTTGTTCTCTTTGTTTTGTGGCTGTTTATGTTTTTCGGCTATCTCAGCCGTCTCTGTTTGCCACAGCTCTGTAACCGAATTTGTTTCTCTTCTACCTTAATATATATTCGGCCTCGGGCCCTTCGAGACATTGTCAAATGCGAATTTTCTTTATTTTTTCACACTTTCAGAAGCAGTTCTGGTGTCCTTTTACATGTGAGCATGCAACATTGAAAAGAACTTTTGGAACCAAAGGCATGTCATACATGGAATTAGGTTGTGGTTATATTGTATTGACTATACAATTTATATAGTATTTTAGATAAAATTCTCGTCACCCGATTTACTGGCATGAAACCGTCAAATAGCATGACAGTTTAGAGTACATCGCATGCGAAAGGCAAAATTGTTTTTGAGATTTGAAAGTAATCCTATTACATCAATGTCACTGAGGCTCAACGAACGTTCCGATTCTTCATAAGCAGTTGGTATTGGTCATACACTACAGGAAAGAGATAAGGGGCCGACGGCGGTAATTTATCGGGGCCTTCGGCATAGGTCCCGAACAGGACAGACCACGAAGAAGACTGTCGGCACAAGAAAGCCGTCGGCACAGAAAAGCTTGTGCCAACGGCCACCGTTGGCACAGAAAAAGGCCGTTGGCCACCAGGTCCTCTGTCGTGACGGCGAGAAAAACGGAGTTAGGGGGTAGGCTCTGTGCCGACGGCTTTTTTTCCTCGATGCACACCCCACCCCTGAATCAATATCGCCTTTTCAGTTTTAGAAAAAATAAAAGAAAATGTTAGGAAATGTAAATAATAAAACCTCTGAGATGGCCATGTGTTATGTCATCTAGCCTTAAGAAAAAAAATCGACTCTTTGTGCAAAACAAGTTTAGAAAATGGCATTAACTTTTGCATACGAAGTCGGAAAAATGTATAATATATCAAAATGATCATGGGAAAAAGTTACATCCGAATTCACCAAGGTTTACCCGGTTGGCATTTTTTTAGATTCTCAAAATTCCAAATTTAGTTTTTGCTAGAAATTCAGGATTTATATTTTTTTATTATTAAAAAATGCATTTTCATAAAGATTTGTATTACTTAACCATTGATGTTTATTTAAATAATTTTTTAAAATTCAAAATAATAGAGAGTTGTGATATCACGGTGTAAGGGTTAATAGGATTGATGTGGTAGTAATATCAACAAGGTGTCATTTCATTCTTGGAAGCTCAACCGGAAGGAATGTAGAAGTTAAGCTTGATAGGGTTGGAGTAGTGTGAGGATGGGTGAACAATTGGGAAATTAGATCATTAGTGTAATTTGACTTAATATTAAGTGTAGTTAGAGCTACAAAAATATCCATGTGAGAGATTAAGAAAAATTTAAAAAAATTTAGAAAAAATTGAATTTTTTTTGAAGAAAATCGAGCCAGAATTTCCAAACGGCCGTTAGTTCTATGCCGACAGCTTGGTCGTCGGCACAAGTTGCCGTGCCGACGGCCAACCTGTGTTGATGGTAAATGGGTATGTGCCGAGAATATATTGTGCCGACGGTGGCCATCGGCACAACCTATACCGACAACCAAATTGGCTTGTGCCGACAGTTTCTGGTCGTCGGCACCTTGACTGGTTCCGTAGTGATAGTCGATTTTCCAAAGCTTTAGTGACAACGTAGGGAGAATACTAACAAAGTTAACTACTCCCTCCGCTCTATATTAGATGTCGCAGATTCAGGTGTATCTAATATATAAAGTATGTCTAGATTTTTTCAATAAAGGTAATACTTCCTTCGTTTCAATCTATAGTGCCTATAGATTTTCTGCACGGTAATTAGCGCAACTCATTTTTTAACACAAAACCCCCAAAAGAGTCGAACCACGATCTCAGAAATACTCCCGATCTGCCGATCCCTTGATCCCGCTGTGAAGTCCTTATTTCCAGCTATTCAGCTCATCTCGGTGGAAGGGGTTCTTCGCAAATAAACACAGATATACTCTTATATTATGAAACAAATGCAGAAAATCTATAGGCACTATAGATTGAAACGGAGGGAGTATATTAATACCGTAGAGATAATAAATACACCCAGCATGTGCAACAATGCCCTAGCGGTCTTATAGATGCACACAACAAAAAATTACAATAAAAAATCCCGCTACAGTGATCTATTCCTTGTAACAGCACTACTACCACCACCAAGATAGCACCAGAAATCCAACTCCACCAAAAGCGACGCGTCCATGTATACAATAAAAATATATCTAGATATATCCAAGTTAACAAAAACTAATGTGGAGCGGAAGGAGCACCATAAAACATGTAGGTAGGGTGAATGGATACGTGCCATGGTCTACACCATGCCTGCAATCGAGTAGGTAGGAGACTGACCATCTCAAGTACACATGTTTCTGCCTAGTTGTCCATGTGTTCAAGATCACAATTAGGATTTTATGTTTCTATCAGGGTCCTCTATGCAGTGTTACGAAGTTCTTGATATGAATGCCAGTTTCCGGGACCCAATGGTCCCCTAGCCTTGATAATAAAAAAAAAAAACAGGATTAAAGCCAACGCTATTTTGTGCACTAATTTGGTCAGCCGTGACTAGATAGTCACTTCAGTTGATTTTTTGAAACAAAGTCTTCATGAGTTGACTACTAATAAAATACTACAACTTCGGCACCACGGCCAACTATTGTAGTGCACTGTTGTGGTTAAGAGCTCCCCGGCGGCGCACTCTCAAAAGTAAGTGCAGTAACCAACCAAATCCGAAGTTTTAAGTACTGCAACTTGTTAGAATTGTGGTCGAGAGTTCTACTTTCAGTGTGTTATACCTGCCAATCCTGAAGTTTATTAAAATTTGGTGTATAATATCTCTTTGAGATGGAGACGACACGTCAATACCCATCTGTAAATGTTTAAGACAGACATGCATAAGTGAAACATGAAGTGGACTGCATTGCCAGGCAAGCAAATTAATTCGTGGTGGCACTGGACCTCCACTCATCCTACCAATAAGCCCAAAACCGCATTCCGTCTACAGAAAACATCAAAATAGTTCGACTTGCTTGCCCACAGGTATTCAAGTGTGAGTATACAGCCATCCCCATCGTGACACCTAACTGCGGCCGCCAAAGAAGATAAGCCCATAGAAACCAACAACTCCGCACACGGTTCCGACTTCCGAGTGACCCGAATAATTCCAACAAGCCTCTCCGCCTATAAATATACACATGTATGCACACACAAACGTCCACCAGATCACACCAACTCAAGTGTTCATCATCCTTCTAACTAAATTCTCTAATACTCAGCATGGCTTCCATGGGGTTTAGCTACGCACAGGTACATGTGCGTCAAGAGAAGGTCCGGAGGAGGATCAGCGAGCAGGCTGCGGCAACGATGACGAAGAACAAGTCGATGGCTGAACAAGAAAAGAATACAAAGAACAAGAGTCTTATGGCTGAAGAAGAGAAGGCAGCTTGCAACTCACGGAATGGGGGGAAGGTTCATCCATGCGCGTCTTCCACGGCCGCAGCAGCAGCGTCGCCAACGAGTGGGCGCCGTTGAAGTTGGCCGGCCATGGAGCAGGAACATCTTTAGGTCATGAGAGGATTTGGATTGGATTGTAGTTTGGGATTGTAGTGTGGGATTGTGATTATTCTAGGTTCCTTCCTCTGTTGTCCCACTAAGGCAATAAAGCTGTTGTTCCACTAAGGAAATAAAGCTGGTGTCCCACTACTGGCATCTGATGATCGATCTAGTTTTTCTTGGCTTTGCACTTGTTGTCTGTTTAATGTGAGCATGCAACATTGAAATGAAGAAAATGGCATTTCGATCCAAGACTGAGTGTCATGCTTGGAATTGATTTGTGGTAAAATGAGACTGCGGGAGGGAAAAGATTGACATTGTTAGTAAGACCGTGCAAATTGTTGTTCCAAGTGTAATAGGAAATGAGAGTGTTAAATCGGTCACGGCCTGTTCAACTACCGGGAATTATGTTCAAGTTACTGATGGCTACATGGAGTGAAATACCATACTACCATTGGACCAAATGAGGGCAATTCAACTGAAGGAGGAGCACCTGTAAGGCATCCTCCTACAGTCCTACAGGATATGGCACCAGTAACTAGACCAAAGATTTTAATATGCGGTACATTAACACCCGTAGAGGATGTTGTGACTGAATTGTTTATACATCTGCGGATAATGCTATCCTGGAGGAGACGTCAAATGCAGAGATGAAGACTGGAGAAGGTCCTCTGCTAACTTCATGTGCGTCCAGTCTCCAGTGAGATTGTGGAAGTACAGGAGGCTTGAAGTTGAACGTATGGATAACTGTAAGATGCACAGGTAGGTTAATCAGGAATCTCAGCAGACTGCTGATGCACCTGTGATTAACAGTGCTGCTGAAGAGACCGTTCGTGTATTCATGAGAGACAGGTACACAGAGCCGCTCCTATTTATCTTGATAGCATAGCAGGTCAGGGAAACTGTTAGTAAACCATCAGACGGTCCAGAATCTTACAAAATCTTGCGTCTATCTGATGCGGATGATATACAGTCGAGGACATTGTTGTCATGAGAGCGGACAATAATATATTTCATGGGGTGATTGGTGAACCTCTGAAGTATGAATGCCCCGGGACTTGGGAAGACCATGAATGCATCTGTGAACAAGTTAAGCTCCATGCGATCGAGGAGTTGCTGAACCTGCATCTGGCTATGAACAGGAAGGCCTTGCTGCTGCAGTGCCAGGGTTCGGAGTCGAGGACATTCTGTTCAGGTACAGCCCCAGTCAGTAGAATGCTTTTCAGGACAGAGCTCATGCTCATGTCATGCAAAGACTTATCTTCCAAGATAATGTGGGAGTAGATGGCAAAACTGAGAATGGCGCTGTTTGTTTTGAGTGATGTTTCCGGAGGCTGGCTCTGTTTGTGTGTATTTGATGAGGGGCACAGATTCATATGGATATGGAAAGTGTTTTCTTACTAGTAGTTCGGTAGCATGGAATGTATGCACAATCCTCCTCTCTGTTTGTGGTCCAAGCAATTTGGGTAGTTAAAGTGACATAGGTGCATTCAGTGATCTGCACCCAAATTGCGTGGTACTACTTGCCTGGAGTGAATGGATACTTCCAGCAGCAGACTCTGACTTCAGTCAACAAAATCAGATTCTCTTAATTTCTTCCACGTCATGCAGGAATCCAATGCACAACCTATATTAAGAATTTAAGAAACCATGCGCCTTCAGACACATGACTGTTTAACTTCAACTGCTAAAGCCGCTGCTATAATTCATATCTATCCTTTGTGTGTTCCAGATTATTCAGACGGATATGGAGGAGACACGAGTGGCATGACCAAGACACACCAGCTAACTGAGCCAATCTCAACGATTTCCATCCCCTTGCAGAAACAGTCGAGTCGAGCTGATGATGGCACGGCCGGGCCACTTCCCTCCTTCTGTTGGTGTCGGTCGTGCACTCGTGGTCTTCTCCATCGCTATCTGACGCCGTCCTCTAGCCGGCACCATCCATCGTCAACCTAGCAACGGTCCCTGGCGCCGTGGCAGAGCTCCCGGCGATGTGGATGTGAGTGACCGTGCGTGAGACCCAACGGCATGGGAGATATCTCAGGTGGGCACGGCAGGCGCTGTCCTATTCCCCGCTCGTGCCCGTGACACTCGAGTGCTCCATTTATGTCGCTCCGGGACATGAATGTTGTTATCTCTCGTGTTCAGAGCTGGATGGTGCATGATTAGTGCTGTAGTATCCTCTAAATTGTTGCGTCTGCCGTGCTCTTCAGTTAACCCATCTTGGTCCCAACTCCCAACATGGGAGAGCTACTACAACTGAAGATTCAGCTACGAACCAAACATGGCATGATCATTGCCAATCCACCTGGGTCACACACATCGGTGGCTCAGGAAAATTACACCAAAAAAATTCTCCCCAGGCGTAGAAGAGAACTAATCGGGCACCAGCAGAAGATATATTGCATTTGCCATGGTGCAGAAGGTCATCGGATAAACACGGAAGAACCTAATCTAACTACACTACCTACTCTAAGAGGACCTGCTAAAGAAACTAGAGCTAGATATATACACATTGCACTTTCATCTGTTCGCAGAGGCCTTAGCGTGGTTCAATTCAGCAATCAGAACCTAGCCAACTAACCACCACCGTTACAAGAGCACTGGAACTTCACTTCATAGATGGACCGAGGTAACTTCACCAAAAGTCAGATCGCTCAGTGGGCACCCATCAGGTTTAGCAAACTGCACCTACGCTCTTCGGTTAGTGAGTTAAGAGAAGTGTCAGCTACGAGTGCTTGAGCCTCCTGTGAGTTGTCTGTACTCGCTGCCCTTGTAGGCTACAGTATTTGACCTGAGAGGTGGAAATTTCAAGTGTTATAATAGCTGAATACAAAATGAAAGTAAACCGAGCAGATTTGCGTTGTCCTACTTACATGCATTGATGCAAGTGTGGACAGCAGCTCCCTGGACTGATCCATCAGAGCACGTTCTTGCGTAGCGATTCTGGCAAGGTCAGACACCAAAATACTTGTCCCAGATAGCTGCAGGATGACATGAATTAACCCAAATTAGAGAATAAATGCAGTACCTCACAATGAACACCAGATAGTCTCTCGGAAATAGCTGTATTGCTCTCTAGACTAGCTACTATGAAATCCTTCAAACAAGTTTAGAAGTACCACGATACAAAGCTGCGAGAGGGTTTATATTGGCTATTTGGATGTAGGCTTGTAGTTGCACTCGTTGCTAAATGTTTATTAATAAGATACTTGGAGCTAAATTTGTAGCATCTTCAATTTAACTACGCGAAACAAACATGCATATACCCTAGGGCTAGATATTAGGAAGGGACAAATTATGTAAGAAATCAAGAATTATTTAGATGTTTGATGGGCTGTCGAAGATGAGATGATCTGGGAGATGGTTAGCAAAACAATTCACACCTCATATGCTCAAGTCACTCCAACCATTCATTGCAGATCCAATGGCTTGTAAAAACTTGTAAATTGCCAGGCATGGTAGGTATTGCAATCATTGTGCAAGAAAATGAACTGGCAAACAACTGTTAAAAAGGAACAAGTAAACAATTTGAAGTAAGCAGTACCTTAGCCAGTAAAGTACATATTGAACTCCCTATTGTCTGCATGATATCAACTGCAGAGCCAACGGAATTCTTTACGTCTTGGATATCAGCCTGCAGTTAAGGGGATAGTAAAGGTCTGAGATTTAATCAAAATAAGAAAAACACATGGCAACAATTAACAAGATGGCATGATATTCCAACCTTTGCTCCATCAACAGGAAGGCACAGAATGGTCGCAGTTAGAGCTTCCACAATTCCAGATAAAGAATCTGCATAGTCCATCTCTAATGAAGACCACTCCTCCAAATATGGCATCTATGTCAAGAAACTTCTTTCATCAGCAAAAGAATAAAGTTCTAATACATAAAATGATCTGGCAACTATGTCAAGCAATTTCTATCAGGTTTCCAGAATCATGTAAAATGGTAATGAACTTCGAAGCTATTACTGTCATCAGCAAAACGATATAGTTCTAAAAAATAAAATGATCTGATGGATGTGCATGTAACTAGGTACCTCTAGCAGGTCAAGCAATGACTAGCCAATAGTATTGATTAGTCTAAAAGTAATATAGCTATGTATATTTCAGTAACTTCCCACGTCTCCCACTGCAGAAGCAAGTAAGCTACATACTGATATTTTCTTGCTTTTAACTTTATAACTATGCATAGGAAAAAAGTATCAAAATGGCCCAGTTGGCTACTAACTGTCCCTACGACCCTTATATGAAAGAAAAACAAGTAAATCAATTGTGCATACTGCAAACATAGGAAATCTGTATTCAAATGATCCTGCTTACAGCTAGCTGGGCATACAGTTCTTTACTATACTTCTTTCGTGTTGACCAAAATATTATCTTGCTAACAATGCCCGTGCTGGATAGTAACAGGATAAATTATGGAAAGTAATGACTACTAAAATGATTAAATTAAATGAGCTAACAACAGATTGTCTATGTAAAGTTAGGAAGTAATGGTAAAACCACGTGCACAGAACCAAAATTAAAGAGGTTCTTACCTGCCCCTTTAGAACCGTCATGAGTTTCCAATTGTTTCGGAATAATTGTAGCTGAAACCTTTTAAGAGCAACAGATTTACGCATGCCTAGGGTAGTAATCCATGCATCACATAAGTCTTTCTGGTAAAGGAAAAAAGAAACAAAGGTTAGCAAACAAAAAAAATTATAGCAGAAAAGGAAACAGTTGAGAGCCAAAGTGGTCTGGCATTCTGACCAAAATGAACTTTATTTTCTCTAGATGTAAGTACTAAGAAAAAATGCACAATTTTTTTATATGCACAATTCAGACTTCATTGTTTAAATCATCATATGTTTTGCTCAACAAATAACTCAATAGTGTGTGAATTATGTTACAGATAATTTATACCGTAGTATGTGAATTATGTTACACACGAATTATACCATTTGGTATTCAAAAGCACTTTCTTATAATTCCGATTTTGCCCACAAAAAAGGTATAGTGCAAGAAATGTAGGTCATAAATCAAAATTTGAAGGTCAGATATGGCCTAAATTTTGAAAAATAGAGGGAGTGCATCTTCATAAATTTAAACATATTTTACTTTTTTGTTAATGGAAAGGTTGTCAAAGCTTTGCCTTTTTTTCTTTTATCGTATGACTATTCTACATATTTGGTCCTAGGTTGAAAATGATCTGATGAGATGTTTGTTATTTTATTGATAGTTACACCTAAATTGGCTGGTTATGTCTAGTGTGGAAGCTACTTCCAAGAAATTGCAGACGCCTATAAATATGCTGCACTAAGTTATAAGCTATGGCATGAAAGACGCACAACGATTGGTAACCCTGCTGCACAGACTGAATTAATTATTTCTTCCACGGTAAATAATTGGAAGTGTGGAATAAGATTGCCATATATCAGGTAAAGTTCAAACTATACAGCTATGATTTTTACGGATGGATTTTCAACTCCTACTTATTTTACCTTGCACGATGTGAAAAGAGTAGGGAAATAATAACATGTCAAGATGCCACATTGGACAGTCAAATACTTAGACTGCACACTTTTTATACCAAACACAGTCCATTAATTAACTTATCAACAACAGAACTCACCTCCGCAGTCATCTTGTGTGAAGCAAGTGCAGCATCAGCCTGCGCATTGACACACCGCCACTGCAAATGCCGATTGCACAGGATCCTCAACAGGTGCTCCCCATCAACCTTACTGCCCCCAAGCCACCTCCTCCTGGCCTGACCATCGACACCGTACCCCGACGAGCCTCTCCCCTGCTGATGATCCCCCACCGCTGCGCTCGCCCCGGCAGAATTCCTCGGCCGGGACGGACTCGACACCCGCCTCGACGAGTTGCCCGCAAGCTTGCTCGGCGAAGACTGCCTGACGGGTCTGTTGAGCGGCGACGAGGCAAACCCGTTCAGCAGCAGGGACTTCTTCACCGGCGCGGTCCTGGGCGATGATGCGAGGGTGGAATTGTGCGTGGTGTAGGGCGTTCCTGGTGGGTCTGCGAACCTGTGCAGCCTGCTGCCAGCGGCATCATGCAGGAACCGGGCAGGCACGCTCATCCCCTTGGTCGGCGGCCGCGCCCTGTGAGAGATGCCGTTGCCGGCGTCCTGGGACCCAGAGTTGCTCCCTGACGAGAGGCTCTCGGTGTCTGACGACATGAGGTAGTCCCCGGTGTCGAACGAGGCGCGCCGCACCCCGTCGTCGAACACCATCGACTGCCGCAGCGAGCGGACGGCGGCGAGCACCGCGGCGCCCTTCTTGTCCAGGGAGCAGTCGAGGCTCTTGGTGAGCGGGTTCCCCTCGAAGCCGTGTGCCGACATTGGCCAGCGCTGGTGGGTGTGGGTGTGGCCCGCTTCGGGGGTCCCTTTGGAGACGCGCTCGGGGATGGGTCGCCGCCGCTCGGGCGTGGTGGAGGATGGTGGTGGTGGTGCGACGAATGGGCGGCGGAGTGGGGAGGGGGATGTGGTGGGCTTGGCCTTGCTGGTCTCGAGGAAGTAGGAGCGGCCCTGGAAGGCGACGGAGAGGCTCCTGGTGGTGGTGGTGGTGGCCCCGTTGGGCCCCGCGGCGTCGGCATTGCCCGCGCCCGCGCCCGCCGGGCGCGGGCGGTCGACGGAGGAGGAGCGCCTCGGTAGGGGGGACGCGAAGCGGCGGGACGGCGTGGAGGCGGAGGTGGAGGTGGAGTTGGAGGAGGAGGTGGTGGTGGTGGAGGTGGAGGTGGAGGTGGAGGTGGAGGTGGATTTGGAGGAGGGCGCGAGGAGGTAGCGGGAGGAGACGGCCTTGGCCCGGGGCTTGGTGGTGGCGGCCCTGGCGTCGGCATTGGCGTTGGTGGATTTGGACGGGGAGAGGGCGGAGGCCTGGCGGCGGCGGTGCGGCGAGGGCGAGGGGTTGGGCCGGGGCGCGGCGGGCGCTGCCCCGGCGGCCACCATGGCGGCGGGATCTCGCGGAATCTCGGGGGCGGGCTTGGCGTGGGGTTTGGGGTTTCAAGATGGGAGGAGGAGGAAGAGGAGCAGCATCCCAGCCAGCCGCTTCCTTGGGAGTGAACAACTCGTGTGAAGTTGAATCCGGGTGGAGGCGAAGGGCAGAAAAGTAATAAGGGGAAAAGCGTCGGGGTGGGGCGGGATAAAGGGAAGCGTATGTAGCGTGGTGGTGGGGGCGCGGGCGTAACGGCGGAAACGGGGCGGTGATGGGCGGCCCCGGCGGCGTCAATCCGTTCGATCACCGGCTCTTCTTTTCTTCCTTCCGCTTCCATTTAGAGCATCTCCAACAGGCGCGCTATATCGCAGCGCGCCAAAAGCAAAAATCTGCGCGCGCTAAACCGTTGTCGCGCGCATGATCGATTTCTCCTTCGTCGGGTGCGCCATTTTGCAGCGCGCGTTGGCGCGGTAAAATAGCACCTCCGCCGGACGCGCCATTTTGCAGCGCGCGGGCGCGGCGCAAACAACAAACACACACAAGTATGCATCCAAGAAGATCAAACAATATATAAAATTTCACAAATATATTGTACCATCCAAATACAATACATTGTTCACAACAATACTTCACACCAAATACAACACGTCCAACATACAACAATACAACATGGTTTTGAGACAATACAACACATAGTTTTCAAACAAATACAACAAATATGCAACTATTGTTGTCCATTCCAATTCCACCATTCTTCCATGAGATCTTTTTGAAGCTCATCATGTGTGTCGTTGCACCGAATGGCATGGTATGAGGCAATGAATCGGGCAATCCTATGTGCGGACCTCATCACTTGCACGGGAACCCCCATCAAGTCGTAGTGGGTATGATCCACATCTTTTCCGCGATCATCCTCTATAATCATGTTGTGCATGATTACACACGCGGTCAGATATACCAAAGGCATTCTTGATCCCAAAATCTAGCCGGTCCTCTAACTATGGCAAATTGGGCTTGCAAAATCCCAAATGCGATCTCTACATCTTTCCTAGCCGCCGCTTGTGCATTGTGGAATTGAGTTTGCTTTTTACCTTTTGGTTGAATAATTGGCTTCACAAATGTTTGCCACCTTGGATATATGCCGTCGGCGAGGTAGTAGCCATAGTTGTACTTGTGGCCATTTGCTTCAAACTCCACCAATGGACCTTCCCGCATTGCAAGTCTTGTCATCAGTGGTGACCGTTGAAGAACATCGATGTCATTGCAAGATCCGGGCATTCCAAAGAAAGCATGCATATCCAAGTCTCTTGGTCGGCCACCGCTTCAAGTACTATGGTGGCATCCTTCTTGTACCCTTTGAATTGTCCATGCCATGCCGTTGGACAATTCTTCCAACTCCAATGCATACAATCAATGGAACCAAGCATACCGGGAAACCCCCGGTTGGCGTTGATCTCCAAAAGTCTTGCCGTGTCTTGAGCATTGGGGGCTCTCAAGTATGTGGAGCCAAAGACATTGACAATTGCAACGACAAATCGCTTCACACACAAGATAGAAGTGTTCTCTCCCATGGCCAAATGATCATCAACAAGATCCGTCGGTATACCATATGCCAACATACGCAAGGCGGCGGTCACCTTTTGATATGTGCTATGGCCAAGTTCTTCGGCGGCATTCCTCCTTTGCTCAAAGAAGCGATCATATTTGGTGACCTCCGTTGCAATGTGCTTGAACAAGTTGAGACTCATCCGGAAACGCCGCCGAAAATAGCTTTCGGGGAAAATCGGATTCTCATTGAAATACGACCGCATCAATTTCTCATGCCCTTCAATCCTTTCTCTCCACAACTTCGTCTACCGAACACCGATCCACCAAATTTTGGCCTCTTAACGGCGCGGTATGCTAATAGTATCGATATGTTCTCCTCTTCTTCTTGGTCGAACTCGTCATCCGATGAATCATATGAGGAACTCTACAAACATATGTATGAAATTACTTCACTATGAACAATTGTAGCGAGTAAATAGAGGCCGGCCGGCGGAGGTTCATACCTTGCGAGCAAATGGGCGAGCACCATGGGCGCGCCATGTTGCAAGCAAGCTCGACGACGACGAGGACGACATGTCGACGCCTGCGCGGAGGAGAACGCGACGGCGGCGCGAAGGGGCCGCGGAGAAGGACCGCCGGCTACAACTCCTCGCTGACGGCCGCGCGAGCGACACAGCGCGGCGGAACGTCCGCCGCTGCAAGGAGGAGGTGCGGGCGACGCGGATCTACGACGCGGCGGCGCGCGAAGCGGGGCGGCGGCGGAGTCGACCGGCGGCGGCTGGATTTCGCGCCGGCGGTAGGTGGGGAAATGAAGGCGCGGGCGCGGGGGAGGAATTTTCCAGCCGTTGGCTTTTTCGCGCTAGGACGAGCGATGCCGCGCGCTGTAGCCGACGCGCCAGATATGCCGCTCCGGATTGTGCAAAAAGCCGCGCGCCCTAAAAATTTTACCGCGCCTGCTGGAGCGCCAGATTCTGTCCCGCGCGCGCTATATCGGACGTTTTTATGCCGCGCGGCCTATATAGCGCGTCTGTTGGAGATGCTCTTAGTATGGCTTCCTTTGTCCTTGGTAACACAATTAGAACAGCTCTTCTAGCCTACGAATGATCCTTCACGATCATTCGCAAAAAAAAAGGAGCCTCCAAAATAGTTCTAACGTAAAGCAGCTATAGTACCCTTGAGGGTAGTGCCGCTGATCTCCCTCCTCTCGGTGGAGGAGACCAGGAGAGAAGGACGATCCACCTTCTTCAATAAGGTAGCGGCGGAGGATCTCTGGAGCCTGTGCAGGAGCCCATATCTTCAAGCTCTTCTGGCCGGCCATGGCGGCGAAGGGAAGAGCGGAGGATTCGTGGTGATGCTTTCTTCTCCTTTCCTGGTCGGCCTAGTTGGCGAGGGGGATTTTGGGGGAGTTGCATCTCTCTGTGTGCGCCGGCGACTGGATCCAGGTTAGTGGATGGCCTCCACCGATAGGGATTTCTACTTCTTCTCTCTTCTCTGCCTCACCATGGTGGTGAGATGAAATAAGGAGAAGCGGAAGGCCTTCTGGGTTGGTGCCATCTGATGCCTACATGGTGCTACATCGACGAGCTTCAACAAGTAGTTGGCGTTCTTGTCGCTGCTATCCATGGCCGAAAGGGCGGCACCTCTTCAACCTCCGACGTGGAGGCCCTGAATCAGCCCTGTCGCGGGTGCTCTAAGTCACCTTTCTGCGAAGTGATTCGTTCCACGCAGGTAGGTGGTGGACCGCGGCAGCGTGCTCTCGCCGGAAAAGGGCTCCTGAGCAGTTGGCTCTGGTTTCTCGGCGGTGACACCTGGAGGATGTCGACGACGAGTGGCAGAGACACCTCTGTACTTCATTGTATTGATCTGGATTCTTGTAGGGTGTTTTCTGTAAAGTGTAGGCCCCTTTCTTCAAATATTAGGTTCTTAGAGCGAGTATTTGCAAGGGGCTTACTGAAAATTGTAATCCTGCCACTTTAATGGATATCTTCTGGAGTCTTCCAGACAAAAAAAATAGTTCTATAGTATAAATTTTCTGCAAATTTAAACATTGTGAAGTCTGGTCAAGTATAAACAAAGGATATCAGTTGTATTAATGTTTTGCAATAGCATGGAAATATGTTTCATATCGTATTTAAATACATTGAAGGTGAGGTATTACCTGGCAGCGAACTTACTTTATACAGCTTTTATTCAGAATACTTCGGCGTCTTGGCAGGGAGTAATGCATGGTTTGAAGTTGTTAAAGAAGTGTTCTATATGGCGTATCGGCTCTGGTTCCCAAGTAAAAAAATTTAGGGACAACTGGATCCCACATCAAGGAGCTTTGCGGATTATTGCACGAAGGGGCAATGCAAGGAGGAGATGGGTTAGTGAGCTTATTGATCAGACAACTCGGACGTGGGATGAGGAGGCAGTCCGGTCCTGTTGCTCAGTATTGGATGCTAATGCGATCCTGGACATCAAATTACCTCGTAGGCAATGTGAAGATTTTGTTGCCTAGTTCCTGGAAAAGAGTGGTGTTACCTGGTTCCCGGAAAAGAGTGGGCTCTTCTCTGTTCGATGGCCTACAGGTTGGGTATGGAGCCAATGTATAACTCTTTAAGCAATGGGCAATCAAGTTTGATCGGGGAATCTAGGATCTAGTTTAGAAGGTGCACGTCCCGAATAAAATTCGTGTTTTTGCTTGGAAGGTGGCCACTTCTACGCTGGCAGTAAAGTCAGAGCTCCGCCGGCGAATCAATACTATTGAGCATGTTTTGTGTCATTTGTGGTAAAGAGAATGAAGACACACACCATGGGCTAGTTCGATGCACGATGGCTAGAGCTCTAAGAGAGGAGATGAGGAAAGTATGGACGCTACCATCGGAAGAAACGCTTCAGGCGTCTGGAACCGAATGGCTCTTGTCCTTGCTCAATGGCATGCATGGAGATATGCGATCACGTACCATGTTTCTCCTATGGCGTGTTTGGCATCACCGTAACAACATTGTCCACGGAGATGGGAAGGCTTCGATCGCTGCATCAACGACCTTTATTGCTAATTACTTAACTTCCTTTTCTACAGTTACTCCAGCCAACATTAATCCAAAAGGTAAAGAAATTGTCTCTTCCGAACTTCATGTGCATGCGGGTTATACTGGTCTTACCAGTTGAACGGCACCAGAGGAAGGACACCTCAAAGTAAATGTAGATGGTGGCTGGGATCCAAGAACAAGAAGGGTGGGTATCGACGACATAATCAAAGACCACATTGGCCTGCTATCTTAACTGAGTGGAAATTTGTTCCTAGTTGTGCAAGTGCTAAAGAAGCGGAGGTTCTGGCCTGCTTAGAGGGCCTAAACCATCTTACACAACACTTTTCAAGACCAGCTATTCTTGAGACTGACTGCTTACATGCAATGCAGATGATCAATGATCTAGTGAAGGACCGTTCAGACTATTGGTGCCTTTATTTACAAGAAAAAGAGCTCATGCGAGTGTTTGAGGGTTTTAGCGTGGTTAAGGTGGGGCATTTGAGTAATGTTGTCGATCATTCCTTAGCTCAGCTAGGTAAATTAGGAGCTAGTGGTCTTATGTGGAGGTCATCACCGAGCTGCGCCTCGGCTTTGATTGACCGTGATTGTGTGATCAATGTGTAATCTCTCGGAGCAGCAAGTTTCTTACGCACTCTTTTTCTTACCAGGGTACCTAAGGGGACTGGAAGGTTTTTAATGAGGTGGCTTGCTGCTCATATTTAATGGAATGTTCTTACTTCAAAAAAAAATACATTGAACCGACATTCTAAATTCTGATAGATATTTCGATAAAGTTGGCCAAATTTTACATGATTTGACTTTCAACAAAAAAAAATATGCATCTTCTTTTCAGGGATGGAGGGAGTAGAAGCTATGAGGCGCGAGAGAGAGGCCACGAAACATGCTCCTTGGGAGTGGGGACTTAAATGTCGAGGCGGCGCTATAACAGTGGGAGTCGGGCGAAGATTGGTGGTGGTGTCGTGATGGCAACAGGGACGTAGAGAAGTGAGAGCGAGTGAAACTTCATGTGTGCCATAGAAAAATATGGTTTACGGGAGCCTCTACAAAAAGCATGATATGGAGTTGTTTTTAGAGGGTCTTTTGAATTCCTTTAGGCCTTATTTGGCGCTAGAGTGTTAATAGAAATTAGTGGGGGTATACCGCTGCAAATTTCAAATTCTCACTTATTCTAATGCATGTTTGGTGCTAGAGTATTGTGCGAGTTTAATCCGCACTTATCCCCACTTCTTCCCAAATCTTAGTGTATTTTTTCAATCTCCAATACTCTACCCCTATCTAGTGGATTGAGGATGGGGTTTTGCGGGGATTGGGTGACGATAGGGGTTCACACAATACTCTAGAGTATTATCCTCACAAACACTCTAGTACCAAACAAGAACTTAGGGTTTTTTTAAAAGGTTTGTCGTAGTGGGCTTTTCCCCTAAAATGTCAGTTTTTGGAGATTGGGTCTTTTAGGTTGTCTCACATGGTGTGCCCTTAAAACCAAGGATTATCTTAGAAATCCTTTGCATACCGAATTGATAGGTCTATGGTTGTACTAACAATAATTGGTTCTTTTGGCAGTTGGGGTTGTCAACAAAATGCTTCTCTTCTCCCTTCTTATTCACAACATACATGTTACGAGGGGAGGCGGTGATGATGATGAAGCGGTGGCACTAACATCGCAATATTAGTTAGAGGTGGTGAGTATATGGATGCAACTACTTGGATAGACATGAGACGCGATGTGAGTGGGTGCTAGCGAGACACGAGGCTACAATTAGAAGTTGTCATGGATCTCATCGGTGAAACCAGTGAAAACATAGCCACCGATCGAGGTGAAGAAGGATAACATGAAATTAACGAGAGGTAGGGAAAAAGCGGGAGCATATTAGGTGTCGTGTCGGTTAACCACTTTTGAGTAATTTACTAAAAATCTATCTAAATTGTATATTCACTGACACAAAAATGGTAATATGCAGATTCTTTTAGCACGTAGAAAGGATCATATGTCACCTAGAGGGAGGGTGAATAGGTGCTATATCAAAAAAAAATCAATTTAGGCTTGACACAAAGGTAATTCTCTAGATATGCAACTATGTGAATTTAGCTATATGACAAGATGCAAGCAAACATGCATAATACAAGATACAAGTAGTAAAGTGCGGTAAATGGATAGAGGTAACCGAGGTGGAGCACGCGGAGACGCGAGGGTATGATTCTCGTAGTTCCTTCCTTGTAAAGGAAAGTACGTCTATGTCTGGAGGGGTGTGGTGCCACGAAGGACAACCAACGCCACGAAGGCCTCACCCTGTGAGCAATGCCATGAAGGCCTAGCTCACGCTCCACTAAGTGGTTGCCTTAAGGTCGCAACTGGCACCTTTACACAAAGCTTGGGGCACACATCCACAACCGAATTAATTGGAGGCTGCAAAGATGTAACCACAGAGCTTTACACGAAGAGTAGCTTCGAGGTCACCTCACAAAGATTCACTAAGAATGGTGGTGAAATACAAATTCATTTGGTGTAAGTATAGATCTAGGTCTCCTCTACTGAATCCTCAAATATTGTGAAGTTTGAGTGGGGGAGTAGAGATATCTAGGAAAATGAAGCTCTAACAATGAAGTCAAGAAGATGTGCAGGAAAGGTCAACCGTTTGAGGAGGAAGGAGCTCCTTTTTATATCCCTGTTGAATCGAGCCGTTGGAATACCCTGCCGGTAGTACCGGCCCTTTGGTCGACGTGGCAGCAGGGCGGGGCATGGCTGCCGCGGGCAGGTGGAGGCCTGTAGTACCGGCTGGGTCTAGCCAGTACTACCGCCCGTGGGTCGACGTGGCAAGAGGAGCTGTAGTGCAGCCGTGGCCATGCGGGAGAGGGGAGGCTGGTACCACCGGCCACCCACGCCCGGTACCACCGGCCAGGCCGGGGCGGTACTATCGGCGTTGGTACCGGCCAAGCTCGCGAGGCTACTGGGAGCCTTTCCATTTTGCCGGTACCCGAGGCGGTACCCAGGGCGGTGCTACCGGCCGCTGTCTGGCGGTGGTACCGGCCATCGACCGGCGGTATCACCGGCCAGATCATTCTTCTTCCTCTTTTCTTTTTCTTTCTTTATTTTCTTCTTCATTTCTTCTTCCTTTCTTTGACACTAATTGATGCAAATAGAAATACCCAGCTATAGAATCCTTGAATGTAAATAATGAATCGCACATAATTCTCTCATGACATAAATCATCCATAGAGAGAAATAGCAAGACACAAATGAAGGTCTTCAATCTTTTGGGCAATTATTCGACAATTATTAGCATCAATAAAATCCTACAATTCTTATATAAATAATTAGTTAAACACAATCGTTTTCATTAACACCAAAACCACTTAAGAAGATATGTTCTTTCACACGTTGGATGTGTGGCATGTTTAATTTTTTGTACTTTACGAGTATCTCCATTCCAAATTGAAAAGCTTTTTTTATATCTTTGATGTGTTCATTTGCATTCTGAGTTTAGTGAAAGTCAAAGTTTGTAAATTTTGACCAAATAATTGGAAAAATATCAACTACTGCATTATAAAATCTATGGTATTAAAATCGGTTTAAAGTATATATTTTCAAATTATATTCTTTTGATATTATAAATATTCACATTTTTTCTATTTTTGGTCAAGTCTATAAAATTTAACTTTGACTAAACCTAGAACGTTAATTAAATAATAATGGAGGAAGTATATGAATGAGAGTGTAGAAATAGCATCATTGCATTTTCTTGCCAAATTGTTTTATTTCTGTATCTTCATACTAATTTTAATACTATAAATACAAACAATGGTTATAAAAAAGACATATTTTTAAATGGAGGGAGTAGTATGCACTATCCGATTTTGCACATCCAAGTGATGCATTGTAGCTCAAGTATACCAAAAATGTTTTTCAATGACGAAATGCTGGGGCAGCAAAGACGCTCATGTGGCTGGCTCGAGTTTTGTCTACGGCCATTAATTACCTGCCGAGACGGCGTAGGGAGACGGCCTGACACTATCATTTCTTTCCGCAACGCGAGGATTTAAGCTCCGATCGAGGCTTTAAACCAAGCCTGCACCGAGGGAAGAATTAGGGAAACGTGCTCCGCCTATGTAGTTTTGTACCCAGCGTCAATGCGTGATTGGCCTTGCAGACCTTGTCGTACGCACTAACCTTGGAGCGATGAAGTTTCACGATTCGGATAGATACTAGTATCTTGCCTCGGCACAATACTTAAAATTACGACGATTCAGGCCGAGGTTAATTTGATTGTTCCACCTGAAACTGGCTCCTTTGGCAGACCAATGTCGTCAAGGCATTGTACATGTACACGATGATGATTGCATGAGAAAATATGAGTATTCACAGTGATTAAATTATTAAACTAACCCATCTAAAACAAATAGGTACAATATGTGGTGACTTCGAGTTACAACCGTTCTAATAAAATAAAACTTATAAATTTAGTTAAACTTCAAAACTTACAATGTTTGACCAAATATAACAAAAAGAAATGTAAACATTTACAGCATCGAAGGAATATATTATAAAAATATGTTTTGCAGAAAATCTACTAAAATTGATTTGGTATTGTAGAAATTTATATTTTATCTGCTAAATTTATAAAGGTGAAATGTGCCCGCGTTACGGCGCTTGCGTGACAGGTTTCCTAAGTTGCCAGGCTTAATTATGTGTGGGCTATAACAACTTTTTTCCCCTTTTTCTTTTAAAAAAGTACCGCCCACGTTTCTTGGATGCATGGCTGATGTGCCCTCGCGAGTGGTGTCTTTTGTCTGTTACATTGATCAAACTTATAAAATGTTAAATTCTAACTAAATTTATACATTCTATACTCTCTACGTTCACAATTACCTCGCGTTCTAGATTTAGTCAAAGTCAAACATTGTAAAGTATGATCAAATAATTAGAAAAAACATATCATCATCTATAATATAAAATTTATTCTATTAGAATTTCCATATACTATATTTTCAAATTGTATGCATTTGATATTATGAATATTGATATTTTGTCTTCTACTCTCTGTTAAATTTACAAAAAAAATTACTTTGTCTAAATTTAGAATCGTGAGTTAATTGCGAATAGATGAAATATACATTAAAAGGGAAGGATCAAATGTACGTCTTGTCATGTAGCTGTCACGTAGCAACAAAAAAAGCGCTTGCATCAACAGTGCATTTACTGGTAAACGGATCAGATGATGGTACGTGACAAGAGATGCGGCGCGGGCGCATGCATGTGTTCTGTTTTATGCAAACTAGATGACCCGTTGCGCTATCGCGCAATGACGAAGGCTAACCATAGGGTTTTTCTTATTTTAGTACCGAATTACCGCGTTGTGCTATTGCACAAATAGCATAATTCAATAAGAATTTGAACCATAAGTTTTGGCTTATTTTAGTATCAGAGGCTTGGAGCGGAGCTGTACTCTTCTTGCCGATGTCATCACCGTAGTGGTAAAGGGAGGGCATTCGGGTTGGGTGGCCATCCAGGTGAGCTATAACATCATCCGAGGTTGGAGTAGAGCTTTTGGATCGAGTAGAATAGGGCGTCCCATGGTGAGGTATAATAGTATGTTGTGTGGTTCGTTGGAGGAAACGCCCTCGACGGTCCTTGTACTTTCATTTGGGTAGTGCTCTGGATATCGCTTCCACTTTCCTTTGGGAAACGCCCTCGATGACCCGTTGCGCTACCGCGCAATGGCAAAATCAAGTCATAATTTAAATCGTATAAAATTTAGCTTATTTTAGTATTAAGAATTAGCCCAAAATTTAACTGTTTTAGTGCCTTTAAGACCAAAGGTTTACACTAATTGGTCTTAAGTTTTATTGGTTGGTATATTACTTTATTTAAATAGGTGGACATTAACTGGAAATTTAATTCGGCTCCCGGGTGCGTATGCTTCCTCTACCAAAAAATTATATTTACAAATGTCGAAAATTTTTGAAAAAAAATTCTACATGTACATCTCCATAATAAATGTGTGTTCATCAAGTTTCACGAATAACCAACATTTTATGTGGTCTACGTAAAAAAGAGAAAATTTGTCTTATGAAATTCCTATGCACATTCTACAGAAATTTAGTTAAAGGTTCAACAACACGATCTCACAACTAAAAATGTTGCATGAAATGTTCGTACGATCGGATCGGGTTCACCATAGAAGATAGATAACATGTGAGCACCATCCAAGGCAAGCAGTATACACCTTCAAAAGTTGATCGATCTTGCCATCACGGAAGTAGCTCCGATGAATTCTATTCACATGTAGAGCGAAAAAAAAAACTGCAAGGCTATGTATCCTGTCTGCAAAATAAATTTAACAATATAGCATAAATATCTATCAAATCATCACATGTAAGTATTGTATGAAAATCAGTGAACACAGGTGGGAAAACATCACTTTGAATGAAATGTTTGTTTATAAAGAAGTAACCTTTCTTTGATAAATGCAAGCATCATTTTTAATCTCATGTTAAATTGAAAAGCCAAATCGAGGGCCACATCCATTTTCAAAGGCCAGAGTTTATATGAACTGAATTTATAAGAGCCCGATGCGTCACTAAAGATAGAGTCAGGCCAGAATAGAAGCCATAAGTTTTATTTTGTTATAGCTGGTATATATTTTTTTTGAACATCAGCTGGTATATATTGAAAGCCAAGTATTAGGCTTGGTGTCCAATCTTGCAGGAGAAAAATACCAAGTAATAAACTTCGTTGCACAATCACCAAACTTCCATTCAGAAGGCTGCAGTTGTATATTTGGGACGGAGTCGCCTTAATATTATTTACTGAATTGCACGATGTGCGAATATGCAACATTTCACAAGGAATAGTTTGTACAACATTGATATACTGAAACTAACTATACATGGATCATAACCAATAACATATATACCAGGAACGAAGCTCTGCTAAGCTCATATAATTAACAAGGCGTGACAAACTTCACCAGAGATCTTAATGCATATACAATGGGGTGGCACTACACCATAGAAGTCATATGGAGACGCTCAATCTGGTTGTTAAGGACACATTATTACGTCTCTAGGTGGTTGTAGAGTCGTTGCCAGAAAGCGTCGCATAAACGTCTCCTTATGCACCGTCTCAAATACAGTAAAGACGAATTGAAAGCGTGTCTAGGTAAATTGAGACCGTGTCTAGGTAAATTGAGACGTTCATTAAAGAAGAGTTGAAAGCGCGTCTAGATAAATTGAGACGTTCTTTAAAGCGTGTTTATTCTGGTAGGGACGTAGCCGGTGCTAACCACGAAACTGCATTTTCATGACGTCTGCGCCAAACTTTCAAGTCCCTTTGCTGGGTGCTAACAGGAGAAACTCATTTAATATTTTGAATGACCAATTGTCGCCTCACGTAGTGCAGCGAGAAAATACATACATCTAGCGGATCAACATACAGGTGTAGTACATTGCAGGTGAAACTTTATAATAATCAAAGAAAATTGTAATTTACAACTGAACTGCACATCCGTGTAAAATGGGCAAATGTATCATGAACAATAAATTCTCAAATTACTCATTTACTTCTAACTAATCTATCTAATATTTTGCTTGTCCAACAACAACGGGTCTTCATAGCAGCTTGTAGATTTTCCTTGTACTCCTTTAGTGTGATTCCTACAAATTCTGCATCAAAATTTTCTTCAGAAAACTCAAAATTATCACTGACATATCTTAAAAAAAACATATCTCATGTTGCTAGTCTTAGAAAGCTAAGGTGGATAGTCCATGTGCATCTCGGTAAGTAATTGTTCAATATATGTGAAAACTGCGTACTTGCCTGGCATCGGGGTAATTACCTTGGTAGCATAATCATAAGTAATCATAAATCTGCACAGGAACTTTTAACTCAGGTTAGATAAAACCACAAGATATAAAGAATAATCTGCATGTATCATGAAAGTTATAAGTTCCAAGTATTAATGCCTGGCAACAATAACCTGCAGAGCGTAGTCATGATCTAGCATTAGGTTAACTGATGCTATTATAAAAAAAAATCTGATTTCAAACCATATGAATAAACTATCATGTTTTTGGACGTACCAAAATTTCTCATGATTGTAAGTGTGTAGTGCGTATGAAGATATTCTTTATTAAAATAATTGGTGTATCAGTAAGCTTACGAGTTTTTTTGTTATAAGAATAAAGTAGTGATAATTTTTTAAAGCATGGAAACATGCACTTGATATCATAAATTGTTCTTGTAGCCAATGTCAGTTGGGGAAGCCTAACTATAGTTTAGTTATATAGGTCAAGAAATTAAGAGCCGCCGATCATGTGAAAAAAATACTGAAGGACTTTTAGTTACCTTGGATAACTGATCCCACACTGGTGAAACATAAAGTTGATGCTCAATTCGGCATCATGCCATGTCATGACCACTGGTAGTGTAGATATTAACCTGACAAAGAGTATACACTCAGAAGTGAACTATCAAAGTCAGCATGCATGTCCAGACTTTTTAATCATAAAACAGAATGTTCTTTTACTTTTTTCCATTAGAAATTACTTATCTCAGTCCATGGAATCTATTTTTTCTTAACTGAATTAGGTCACCACCAATCTGTCAAAAATAAAAATCATGTCATTGCGTAATCAGGATGAGTGCTGGTAGATAATGCTTTGGTAGTACATAACGTTTGCTGCATGTCTGCATACCTTGTGCGCAGTCGACCAGGTGACAGAATATGTTGAAAATATGTTCACCCACATGAATCGGTCCTTGTCAATTGCTATTCTACAAAACATTACTATATGTACAGAGTTTGTAACCCAATCAGAGAGGTTAATTTTTCAAGACAACCATGTCAAGAAATGCATATCTTCTAGTACATAGAAATTGCATTACTCACAACCATGTACATCGCTACAAATAAAGAATCTGACCTACAAGCTCATCATGCAACCCAAAGATAAGAATTACTATTAATCTTGCAAGGATATCACGATGAACATGAAATTGGATAAGTCAGTGGGCTGCAGTAGCCATCCAGACAAGCCAAATCGACTTGAATCTGAATAAATGGAAATACTGGAGTAACTTTTCTTGTAGCATGACTTACCTTTCGACTTCGCGGGCTGCATCAGGTGACTTCTGATACAATGTCGCTTCCGTCTTGCTGCCAAAGCTAACAAAATATTAGGAAAAAGAGGGACGCAAATATTATATTTGTCTCAGAGCCATTGCATCAGCATTTTTTTCGGAAGCAACATAGTTGTTTAAACATCTCAACGAGCCAAAAATACAAAAGAAGGCTACAGTTCCAATCAAACCAAAATGCATCGCAATGATCACTTTCACTTTTAGCTTCAAACCAACACCACAAGCAATATAAATTTCAGATCGAACCAATTGGTATGTACATTAGCTAGAGTAACATAATTGCCTTTTTTGGGATAATCCAAAGAACAAAAAAAGGAGAACAAGGAAAACTTCAAACACTGCTAGAATTATGGTTTTGAAAGGTAAGGAAATAATAGTCAGTGTACCTATAAAAATATTGGCCATGCTTTGCTTGGAATACCACTGAGTACATCCTCAATAGCATATTCATGTCTGACCAGAGAAATCACCTGATAACACATCAAAGCACCGAAAAAAATATTATCATGAAGAGATGTTATACCATGGTAGATATTAGCCTAATACACACCTACGTGATGCATTGGTATCACCTGGGGTTAAGGTGATAGGAGCTGGAGTGTTACATGGGCAATGTCCAACCAATGTTCAGAGAAATCAACATATGCCTTTAGAAAAGAAGAGGCAGAGCTAGCTAACATAATGCCAACAAAATCAACACACGCGTAAAGGAAAAAAGAGAGGCTGAAGTATATATACGAACCTGAGCAAGGAGGACATGTGGCTGAGTTGATACTTTGCGGAAGCAGCACAAATTGACACACACCATTTTGGGAGCTTCCCACCAACTTTCTCAATGAATTGGCTGAGGCACATTACACCGCGCATGAGAATCCTATTGGCAGAACATCATTAGTAGGCATAAGAAAAAGGAAAAAGGAGTTCAAGTAGGTCACCATTTAAGTGAACATATGTAAAATCAACCTTCTAGATGGTGAAAATACAATTTGTTTGCAAATGATGTTTTTATCACTAACAATTTAAGTAGTTGACAGAGGAAAGGGATCAGAGAAGACACATGTCATTTCAGAAGTTGTGTAAACTCAAGAATCCACACCGTGCACATAATATTTCAAGAGATTTTTGCTGGACTTTAAGCTTCAGCCTTCAGATCCTATATAGACAGTGCTTACATATTTGTATGGGAGAGCCATTAAATCCTATGATCTAAACAATATCGCTTGAAACTATGAGTTGATTTTAGTAATAGCACAAACCATTTGGCACGGATAAACCAAATGATATTGATTGAGCTATCCAGTTGCAGTTTAAGCTGAACACTGAAGAGAAAGTTGGCTAGTATGTTGTAACCTGTCCAGCCTCACCGTGGTGCCGGGTTCCCTGAGACAAAGGCATGTGCACTCCTGATGTCGATGAAAAGTCTGTGGCCCTGCGCACATGAGATAGAAACTCTCAATACAAAAGAGTGTAACGAAACATAAGGCCCGAATATCTGCAAATAGCTATCAGCCTGGCCATAAATACCTACTTGTTGACCGAAGGAGGCTTCACGTCAACCGGCAACACACAAATCAGGTATAAAAGTAGGGAGATTAAGCAGATAATAAGCAGGCCCGTGTCAGGTTCTAGGATGACTTGACTGAATAAACGCCACCTGCCATGTAGGAAAATCATTAGTCAGTTTGATGAGGTATCTCCGCGATCTTGGAATCCAATTTGCCTAATTAGGGAATAATTAGATCATCCACTGTCCGTCGTTCGGCAGTTGGAAGAGTTGGACAAACCGTCCCAAGAAACTCTTCAACAACCAACTTGTCATAGACAGATTTGCAGACTTGCCATTGCCAATTTCCTAATGAACACTCTGCTCCAAAAGCAACCATGTATAATACTGCGCTAGTGTACTATGAATAAATGGAATAGTAAAATATCTAGGAGCTAGCTGAACGATTTAGGATAATATGTCTACAACGACATTCTACAGCTAGTAACACATAAGAATTCTTGTTGTGCCACAGTTCACAACATCAAATATGTATGTACAAATCCCTAACTGTTCAGTCCTATAACTGGATTTTTTAAAGTCATGCAACTGAAATATAGAGGATTTTTTGCGGGATAAGTGAAACATTTCTTTGGAAATGCAGCTAAACATAGATTACCAAAGTAAATTGATCTGAAGCCTGTTTCAAACACAATCAAACTCAGTATATAATTCCTACATAGAGGAAATTCTGTTTAGTAGGGGAAAAATAGCACATAAGCTGCTGAACATTCACCAAAATATACATGATAAAAGAGGAGAAAAATAAGACGAGTAAACCGCATGGTACCTATGCGTCGCTGACACCAGGAAACATGTTTCAAAAAGATTAATACAAGGAAACGACCGTCAATGCATGAAAAAAAGATCGATTCAAAATTACTAACAATACAGATGTGAACATAACAGTACATTTTCTAATCTCTAATGTTGTAAAATGGCAACCTGGATGCACCCACAAGCCAGACAACCGCCGGTGGTAGTTGCCTTCCCCACCCTATTTTTCACGCCAAATGCATATGACATTATTAAATATGAAATGCCTGCATACACATATAATTGCTGAACTATGTTGTCTTAAACAAAGCATGGCATCTACTTTTCAGATAATAATTGTGCGTATTATTCAGAAATTCCATCATACAATTTATACCTAAGTAACATGACGTAGGTGATGGTGAGCCTTCTCGCTAGAACATGAACTTTTCATGCTGGCAGAGATCCTCTGAGAGACCTGTCATACCTGAGGGGCTCATCCATGTCCGAGAAGAAATCGAGCAGCTTGGATTTCATCACCAATTTGCAGAAAGGTTAATGTGTTGTTGCCCCCCGGTGGCACTGCCACCCCCCTAGCTGCCGTCCGATCGAGCCTGTAGATTCGAACTAGCTATCAATGCTCATGCTGTAATTAGCAACACGCCCTGCAAAACACCTGACCGTGCTGTAGCGATTCGAACTACGAGCTATCAATGCTCATGCTGTAATTCTCTCCCGTATGCATGCATTCTCTCTCCCGTATGCATGCATGCGCCATCAATGGAGAGGCTAATCGGCAGCGAAATTTATTGCCCAACGTCGTGCTACCTTCTTCCCCAATGGAAACGCCACCCGCAGAAACCTTCAGGCCGGTTTGCTCGTCGAGCATCACACGGGCGCTCTCTTGGCACGTCCAGTACCTCATGTGGCCGCCTTGCTCGTCCAGCACCACAGGCGGGCCGCCGCGCTCTTCCAGCACGTGAACGCCATGAACGCTGCCCAATGCCTCATTCAGTTCAACGTGAAAGCCATCGTGCTCGCCCAGTAGAACGGGGATGCCTCTGCGCTGTGTCAACACGAGAAAGCCGATGGCCACTCGCGGTCGGTGCATGCTCCTCTGCCATGGGTGGACGACGACATGGAAAACGCTGCCAACGCCATGAACGTTGCTGCCCACACCATGGAGTCCGCCTCCCGCGCCTTCCTCCTCCATGTCCGGTGCAGCACCTCCTCGACGCCGTGGACGCCGCCGAGGAAGCTCAGCCTCCCTCCCGTTCGGGCCGTGCTCTGGCCTCCACACCCAGGATTGTGCATGCTTGAGGACGATGTGAGCCTCTGCAACGCGGAGGGCTGAAGCGAGATCTGGGTCGACAAATTCGCGGAAGGGCGATGTCCAGCTCGCCCGCGTCTCCGGTGGCGGTTCGTGCTCGAGTTCTTCTTGCGGAAGGGCGACGGCGCCGGTGCCGTCGAGATGGGAGAGGTGAGCAGTGCTCGTGGAACGTTCATGCGGGCGTCCAGCGCCATGCTCAATCAAGTACCAGCAGCCGGATCGAGCTCCATCTCACGCGGAGGAGCGAATCAACCGACTATTAAGTTTAGGGTTTGAACCGTACTTGGAGCTCGTACGGGTTACGTGTTAATATAGGGGTATATGGAGTACACAGATACGTATCCAATACACATAAGCTGTATGGTATACGGAAACCTAATACAACTCTAACACCCTCCCTTAATCTAAACCTCGGGAGAGGTTGAGATTATGCTTAAACTTGTTTAGATCATTAACACCTAAAGCCTTTGTAAACCCATCTGCTACTTGATCCTTTGTAGAGATAAACCTGATGTCAAGAAGTTTTTCGGCAACTCTTTCTCTAACAAAATGAAAATCAATCTCAATATGCTTAGTCCTAGCATGAAACACAGGATTAGCAGAAAGATATGTTGCTCCCAGATTATCACACCAAATGCAGGGACGTTGCCGTAGTGGTACCCCCAGTTCTCTAATAAGTTTCTCCATCCAAATTAGTTCAGTGGTTGCATTTGCCAAGGACTTATACTCTGCTTCAGTACTAGAACGAGACACTGTGGCCTGCTTCCTGGCACTCCATGATATTAAGTTCGGACCAAAGAAGACAGCAAAGCCACCAGTAGAACGCCTATCATCAATGTCTCCTGCCCAGTCAGCATCTGAAAAGGCACTAAGAAGAGTGGATGATGATCTTTGAAACTTGAGACCAAGTTGAATAGTTCCTTGAATATATCGTAGAATTCGTTTCACAGCTGTCCAATGAGCTGTGGTAGGAGCATGAAGATATTGACAAACCTTATTCACAGAAAAGGACAAATCTGGACGTGTCAAAGTCAAATACTGCAATGCTCCAACTATGCTCCTGTAATTTGTACTGTCCACAGAGCCAAGAGGTGTACCATCTGTCAGAGAAAGTTTTTCTGTAGTGGACAGAGGAGTTGGACATGACGTACAGTGTAACATGCCAACCCGTTTTAGCAGATCCTTGGCATACTTTTCTTGTGTTAAAACTATTCCACTGGAGCACTGCTTAACCTCAATTCCAAGAAAGAAATGTAACACACCCAGATCTTTGAGAGCAAAATGAGTACTCAAATTATGAAGTAATACTGTCGTTGCTTCATCAGACGAGCTCACAACAATAATATCATCAACGTATATCAGCATAAACATAGTAATACCTCTCTTGTTGTATAAGAACAGGGATGTATCAGCCTTAGAAGGAATGAACTCCAACTCTTGCAATTTGGAACTTAGTCTGGCATACCATGCACGTGGTGCCTGTTTAAGACCATACAATGACTTATCTAGTTTGCAGATGTGATGCGGAAAGCGAGGATCAACAAACCCAGGGGGTTGCTTCATGTATACTTCCTCCTCCAGAACGCCATGAAGAAACGCATTCTTGACATCTAGCTGTCTTAGGTTCCACCCTTGAGATACAGCAATTGATAACACAAGTCTGACAGTTGCAGCTTTAACAACAGGACTGAATGTATCTTCATAGTCAATGCCATACCTTTGTTTGAAACCTTTTGCAACGAGGCGTGCTTTGTAGCGTTCAATGGTACCATCAGCACGTTTCTTCACTCTGTATACCCATTTGCAGTCAATAAGATTTTTGGTTGCACTTGGTGGCACAAGATGCCAGGTTCTGTTGTCCATCAACGCTGTGTATTCCTCAGTCATTGCCTGTTTCCACTGAGTATCTGCAAGTGCTTCATTCAAGTTGTCAGGTTCTCCTGCAGCAGAAAATAAACCATAACGTATAGTCCCATCAGTGTATTTCTTTGGTTGGCGAATTCCTTGCTGAAGACGTGTCATCGGTCGACGTTGTGCTTGTGCTGGTATAACTGAAGCCACAGGAGAGACCACAGGATCTGCAGACGGAGAAGATTCGGCCTCACTGTCACTTCCGACAGGAGACCCGTCCCCACCTGATGCGTCTGACGCTGGAGCGCCAGTTGACGAGGCGGGATTGGACGCAGACGAGGATGTTGATGGCGAGCGGGGCCCGGGCGAGGAAGAAAACCCGCGCGAGTCGTTGTCAGCTGCAACATGTGCATGGCTGGGCCCAGCACGGTCGGGCACCGAGGCTGCAGAATCAGAGGCAGGGCGCGATGTGACACCGGCAGAGGACCCAGGCGGGCCAGTCGAGGTGTCCAGGGAACGTTCTGTTCCAGCAGCAGGATCGACATCGGGATCAGCGCCAGGTGAATTATGTGGAGAGCTCGTTTCTTCACCATTTGAGCTCAAATCTTCACCGTTTTCAGCAGAATTCGAGGTAGTTTCCGTAGAGCTCTCACCATGAACCTGTAGAGGGTCAGTAACAGGAACAATATGCATAGGAAGATCAACATGTACACCCTCATTGTTGGCATGTGATAACGATGTTAAATGATCAGGAAGCAACAATATTTCTTTCCTAAGTTGTGCACCAGCATTGGGATGTAGGGACTGGAAAGGAAAAATATTTTCATCAAAGACAACATCCCGAGAAATATAGACGCGGCCTGTGGAGACATCTAGACACTTAACCCCTTTATGAAGTGGACTGTACCCCAGAAATACGCACCGTTTGGAACGAAAAGAGAGCTTGCGCTGATTATAGGGGCGAAGGTTTGGCCAACATGCACAGCCAAAGGTGCGAAGAGCATCATAGTTGGGCTTGGTTTTAAGAAGTTTTTCAACAGGAGACTCAAGATCGAGGACTTTGGTGGGAAGAAGGTTGATAAGAAAGGTAGCGGTGAGAAAAGCTTCATCCCAAAATTTTAAGGGCATATAGGCATTGGCAAGAAGAGCAAGACCAACTTCAACAATATGTCGGTGTTTTCTTTCAGCAGAGCCGTTCTGTTGATGAGCATGGGGACAAGAAACATGATGGGTAATGCCAATTTTCTGAAAGAAACCATGAAGCTTCTCATACTCACCACCCCAATCAGTTTGCATAGTAATGATTTTGCAACCAAATTTTCGCTCAACAAGTTGCTGAAAATTAAGAAAGACCTGATACACATCACTCTTTTGTTTAATCAGGTAGATCCATGTAAACTTACTATAATCATCAATAAAGCTTACATAATATTTGTGTTTGCCAACAGAGACTGGAGCAGGGCCCCATACATCAGAAAACACTTGTTCCAATGGAACAGTAGAGACACTAGTAGAGGTGGGATATGGCAACTGATGACTCTTTGCTTGTTGGCAAGGATCACACACATAGGGATTTATTTCTGGGGAATAGGGTAGATTATTCTTCCTAAGAACTTGCTGAACTATAAAAGACGAAGGATGTCCTAGACGACGATGCCAGGTGGATGAAGACGGCTTGATGGTGATGAAAGCATGCTTGTCAGAACCGGCAGCAATGGGCACAAGAGGATATAAGCCGCCATGACATGGACCTCTAAACATTATTTGCTTGGTGGCCTGGTCCTTGATCAAAAAGAAAAATGGGTGAATTTCAATAAAGGCATCATTGTCAAGGGTAATTCGATGAGCAGATAAGAGGTTTTTGGTAGCACTAGGAACATGGAGGATATCATTTAATTTAAGAGAACTATGAGGTGTATGCAGTGTTGATCTACCAATATGCTGTATTGTCATACCTGTACCACCTGCATTGTGGACTTGATCGCGGCCTCGATAATCATCATGAGTATGTAGCTTGTTCAACTGTCCAGTGATATGATCAGTAGCACCAGTGTCCATGTACCAATTTGTGTCGACCCCATAGGCTCCTTTTTCAGCACGATCACGATCATTGCGACGGTCATCATCATCATCACGATCCGAGTAGCGCCACCAACACTCACTCGCAGGATGACCGTACTTCGTGCAGATTTGGCATGTAGTGTCAACAAAGCGTGTAGGAGTCCTGCCACGACCACGACCTCCCTTGGGTGCACCACGGTCATCACGACCGCGACCTCCTCCTCCACCATCGCGACGGTCATCGCGCCTGTAATTGCCACGGTCATCACGGTGGTCACGGTAGCCTCCACGGTCATCACGGTGGTCACGGTAGCCTCCACGGTCATCACGGCGATCACGATATCCACCTCCACGGTCATCACGACGATAGTCGTCGCGACGATCTCGGTAGCCACCTCCATCACGGTAGCCACCATCTCCTCGATAACCACCAGTATCACGGCGCTCCTCTGGACGAGGTGGATTGCCCCCACGAGCAGCTGCGTTGGCAGATGATTGGAACACAGGATTCAGCTGGGTGGACTCTGCTAGCAGCACCTCGCGATCATCAAACGCTTGAAGTTGAGCGCACATATCTGTGAGGGAGGTATTGGGTGTGGCGTTCATAGATGCAACAAAAGGAGTATACGGTCCTTGTAATCCTCCCAAGATGTATCCCTTTAGCTCATCATCATCGACTATTTTTCCAGCAGCAGCAAGTTCAGATGCAAAGCCCCGCATCTTAGAGATAAACTGTGGTACTGTCAACTCGAGTTTCTTCGTATTGGCTAGAGCACTCCGAAGCATATTCACGCGAGAGCGAGACTGTGAGGTGAACAGACCTTCGATTGTGGACCAAACCTGATGAGTTGATTCAAGACCAACGACATGGGAAAGAAGATCCACGTCGAGCCCCTTCACTAGGTAGCTTAGGACGGTCTGGTCCCGTGCGAGCCACACGGCATAAGCATCGTTAGGGATGCTGATCTGGTTCTTCTCGCTGTCTTCAGATGAAACTGTCTTCGGTGGAGCAGAATCAGAACCATCAAGTAAGCCCATGACCTGAGCACCTCGAAGGGCTGGGAGAACTTGAGTCTTCCAGAACAGGTGGTTCTGTCTGGTGAGTTTCTCCGTCGGCGGCGAGCCAAGGGCAGACGCAAGGTTGGCGGCGGCAGCGGCAGACGAAGACGAGGCCATGGATGTTGATTGATCGATGCTCACGGCGGCAAACTGCGGCGGCCGGGCGGTGTGATGTTGGATCTAGGTTTTTCTGGTTTTGGTTTTTGGTTTTTGGATCTCGATCAGATGATGATCGGAGAGGGTTTTGACTTGATTTTTTTTGTTTTGGTTGTGGTGTTTCTGGCTCCCGGCGGCGTGAGGCGGCCGGAGAGAAGTTTGGTTGTGGTTGTCGGGTCCTGCACCGGCCAATGGCGACGGCGGGCGGCGTGGGTCGCCGAGAGAAACAGCTAGAAGGGAGAAGGCTGCTCTGATACCATATTAAGTTTAGGGTTTGAACCGTACTTGGAGCTCGTACGGGTTACGTGTTAATATAGGGGTATATGGAGTACACAGATACGTATCCAATACACATAAGCTGTATGGTATACGGAAACCTAATACAACTCTAACACCGACCACCACCACGACGATTTCCTCTACAAGCGAACAAATCGACGCCAAGGAAAAGAGGAATTGGGGTCACTGCGTTCTGGAAAGAGACGAAGGAAAAAAAGGAAATTGTGCTTCGGTTCCTTAATTTACTCACAGAGAGAGTTAGTAAGGCGTTTTGGAAAGATTTTTCCACCCATGACCCACTTTAATCGATGTGCAACGGAGTAGCTAGTGCGCATGATGTTTTTCTCTCATCAGCCCACCAATTCCGCGATAGTAGCCCATAGCATGTGGGTCGTCTCCGCAAGCCAACATGCATCCATGCACACACAGCTGCTCCAACGCTGACTGCGCTGTGCACGCGCAGGAAACACAGACGTTTGGCTCATTTATTCTTTCACCTCACACAAGCGATAGCCGGGTCTTGCGCTGCATGGTTCTGCTGTTCCCTGCCACATGCATACATAGTTAGGTTCTAATTCAATTTACAACGCGATTCATTGAGTTTTAGCTCAATGCGGTGGTCTGATGGCAGTGCAGAACGAATCTCGAGCCAGCCATCGGACGGCAACCACATGGGGGGTATTGCCACCGGGTGGCAACAAATCCACTCTCTTTGCAGAAATCTTCTCAAATTCCTACAGAAGGAATAGTTAGGACATAGGAATTGAGATATATTATCAAGATAATTGACTGCAATTTCCGTTGAGTAAAGTACAAAAACAGGTTGCACTTAATTCTCTATGAAACAAAGGTAACCAGACAATAACTACTTTGTCCAAGGTGCTACGGGCGTGCAAAATGTTCGCATGAACACAAAAAAACACAGAACCAACCTTTATACAAGGTATGAACAAAGGGTGGGCTAATGCTATGCAACGGATAGGTTAATACAGTATTATTTTAATTCAGAGCTCAATAAAACAAATGACAATGCAATCAAAAGCGTTCTCGGTAGTAACAAATCTAGGAGAGAGAGAAACCATACTATTCATATGTCCTTGAAGTATTAAAATCATGCAGTATTATGAAAAGAAAATTCAAGAATCTGAGTGCTGACCTAGGACTAAAAAACCTCTATCGCTGCTCAACCCTTCCACACCACTCTGAAACATACACTCTCTGCAGCAAAAACAAAAGGGAACCAACCAAACTGAGTACAGCCAATAAGCCCAAATGAACACCCGATGACTGAGATATTCAAAGCCATAGGAAAAAAATCTGAGCCTCGACCTGCAAGAAACATAAGAAGAAACCTCGGCGACAGTAGCAGGTTGCGGGCATTGTGTTTGACGAGGATGACGCCACGCACAAAGTCGACGAGCCTGCAGTCCTTCTGGTGGGCAATGTACGACGCCACGAATACGCGGATGGTGACAAGGGATATGAGGAGGCCGGACCTCTGAGCCGCCTCATCTGCTAGCGCTGGAGGCGGCATAGCGGGCTTGCGCAGGACATCTACGAGACGGCGTCCTCCATGAGATGTCTGAAGCTCGAGATCAGCGAGCGAGGGCATGTCATCACGTGATCCATTGAGTGAACAAACAAATCATACGCCTTTTTTCACCAAGTTGATTCTCACAAAAAGATCCTAATGCAACTGGATCTCTTCTATCTGAACCCAAATGCAGCAAACCAACAAATGCAGCACAAGAATAATCGCCGGTGTGAACCGAATTAGCATCACCTCCAACAATAAATAAAAAGCCAATAAACGGAAGAGATGGCTATGACTTTCTCTGTACCCATGCGTGGCGAAAAATACTAAAGTAGGAGGAAGAACGAGAATAAAGAGCTCACATGGGGAAGTAATATTGACGAGTGACGAGACGCTGATATGCTCCGGCGAGCGGCGCCATGGCCGGAGCGCTCGTCACTGCTCCTCCACCACCGTCCCAGCGCTGCCCCTCGCTGCTCCTTCACCTCCGGCTGGCCCGTCTCCGGCCGCGCCCCTTCGCCTCTGGTCGTCGCCGGAGCGGATCCGCCCCGCGCCGGCCCGTCTTCGGCCGCGCCCGGCGCCTCCCCAAATCTGCACCCCCCATTTAGCATTTGTGTCAGGCGGCAAACAACAATCTAGGGTTTAACATCAAGCACAAGATACGCCAAACAAGCATAACCAAATCAGAGATTGCACACAAACTCAAGAGGAGACATGAAGGATTTGGTATACCTGCAGCTAAGTTGGAGAAGGCGAGGCCGCAGGCATGGACACCTCATCTAGCTCGACGTAAGAGGAATTAACCACCCAAAATAGATGGTAATGAAGGGAAACAGAAATACCACACATCGAGCAACTCAGAACCACGAGTCCAGCAAAGATTGCCTGAATCAAGGCACACCCAGTCTCGTACTATTACAGTATTTCCACTGATAATGAGTATATATGAGAATATGAAGTGCAATCCGTAATGAGACAGCGCCAGGCGAGCTAAATAGTTGTTGTATTGGGAGGGAGGTGTGTGCCATTCGCACAACTACATGAATGGCCATCCATATCAAATAAGGAAACCTGTAAACCCTGCAGATCAGTGAAACGACAATAAGAACATAGTTGAAAAATACCTTAAAATAGAATTATAGACACCAAGTTCAAAAAACTCTGAAGAACCACCAAAATCTTCTGAAATGTACGTCCTCTATGGCTCTATCAAAGTACAAATGGCTCGAATAGTCTAACCAGCGGCCTCCATGGTGTTGTCGCTACCAAGATGTTTAAAATGTGTACAATCGAACAAAACTGCTTGCATAAAAAAAATTCCATGGTACATTAGCATGCGATCCACCAAACTAAACTGAAAAACCTTGCAATGGATATGGAGGCTTTGGTTTATCATGTTATTTGGTTTTGGGTAACAGGCTACTATTTCATGCCAAAACAGATCCAGGGATCAAAATGAGATAAATCATCAGTGGAAAAGAAATTTATTACCACTAAGATTGCACTGGTAAAGATCATACGGAGATGCCACTTACTAATAAAGAACATGACCTGCTCCAGGCGTCCATTGGGGGCGTTGCTGCTGTCATCATCTAACCTACAGACATACATACATCAGATCCAAATCTAGCAGTAGCCCACAGCAGCAGCAGCAACACACACATCCCTGCATCTTGCCAGCAGCACACACACATCTAGCAGTTGCCCACAACAGCAACAACACAAGCACAGACAGAGAAAGGAAGAAGGAGCTCACCTGCGTAACAGAGACGAGAGAGGACTTACCGACGAATCTGCGCTGGTGCTCACCTCCTCGCCCTCCTGGACGCTCCACGGGGGCTGCGCTGGTCGCCGCCGCCGCCGACGATGCGGTCCGGCCAGCCGAGATGGAGGAGAGTGGGATGGCGCGGGGAAGGGCAGGGAGAAGTCCCTTGGACGAGCAGATGAAACACGAGCAGCGAGGAGGCCGCCGTCGTCGCCGCCGGTCGCCCTCCATCGCCTCCCTCCTCGCGGGCCGGCCGCACCTGCTCCGCCCCGGCCACCCGCTCCTCATCGCCTCCTCCCGCGTCCACTACCTCCTCCGGGGCCTCCATGGCGGCGGAGTCGCCCCTTTGCTCGGCGGCTAGGGTTTCGTCGGAGGCCTCGATCTTGCCCCACGCCGGGGCAGCGGAACGGTGACGCCGCCTCTTCCCGCCTGCACGCCTCCAGCTCCTGGTCCGGCCGCCACAAGTACCTCCACGCGGCCGTCGCTGCGCATGCCCGGGGCCTTCGTGTGGAGGAGGCGGCGGATCGGGTTTGGGGGAGGGGAGGATTGGATTGGATGAGGAGAGGGAGGCACGGGATTGGGGAGAGCTAGCTCTCGGTGAGGCTAGGGTTTTCACCGTTTTAATTTTCTGATCGACCCGAGCACGGACACTCACCGTCTCAAACAAACAGCCCCACGCAGGTATGGGCCCAGCCGTCATGCACCCAGAACAAGCAGCGGCCGGTGGAACAAAGATTACCACATTCGACGGCTGAGGTGAAAAGTGGGATTAGGAAGTTACTGTGCTAGGTGAAACGAACGGACCAGATTCATTTGCCCCTCTCAGACCCCCTGGTTGAGAGAGTAGTCTTTGAACATTTATAGAAGTAATATACGCATATGCAAGGCAGCTGAGCCACAGAACTTCCGCCTCCGTGTAATAAACTGTCGGAATAGTTGAATATACGCCTGCTCTGTGGACTACGGTACCACTGTAGAAACTATGTACAGTTCTTAATCCTGGCTTGGTTTAATGGTATCGAGGGAAGCCTCGTTGTTTAACAGTGGCTAGTTTGTTTGTTCTCGTCTAATAGTGTCACCACGAGTCAACAGGGGCCAGATGCTGTCACGTGGTCTCCTGCGTGCGGTGCATATACAAATTGCACTGTTCTCTGTATGCTCGTAGAGATAGTCTAGCTTATTTTTTTTCGATAAAGGGAATATATTAATATCAAAAAGATATCAATTACACCCAGCCTCTGCAACAACGCACCACCCTAATGGCACTACGGATGCACACAGCCAAAAAAAGGAAAAGAAAACTAAGAAATAAAAGTCCCGCTACGAGTATCTCGGGCCTAACAACAACAATACATCCACCGCCAAGACAACACCCGAAATACAGACTCTCCAAAAACGACGCCTCCAAGAAGGGAACGAGTGCTCTAACACCGTCGTCGCCCGATCAATGATCTTAGGTTTTCGCCCTGAAGATAGTCCCCACTCTCAAAACAATGCCTCCAACAAGGTCATTGCCAGGCACAACCAGTTAAGGCCAGACCTTGGGATTTCACCCTGAAAGGTAGTACTCTGAACTTCACATGTGTTGTCGCCCCCACTATCATACCGCTGTTGTGAGGCCGGAACACCAAGCAAGTCCCTCAACAGCGCGAAGACTTGAACCTCTCTTAGCTAGTCCTCCCCTCCGGCCTTCATGTACTTCTCTTCTTCCGACTTTCATCATGGATCCATAGTCACTTGATGTCAACACAGAAAAAGAGCTTCGCGCCGCTCCCTCCAGAACCAATCGGTCGGAATAAAAGCATGGGTGCGCACGACCGAATACCACCGATCCAGCAAACTCCGGGCACAAAGCACCTGTTACATTCGCCGGCGGAGCCTTCCGGAACTCAACACTCCGGCTAGATCACGAGTCTAGGCCTCCGGTAGGTCTTCCTCTTCACGCAAGAGAGACCCTAGGACCACGCCCGCCACCTGCCACCAGGTCGACGGCGCCACCGCCATCCAGGGCCGCCGCCCTTGGTGTCGTGGTCCCAAACCTTGAGGAGGAGCAGTGCGAGATCCGTCTCCATCATCGCTGGCCCGGTGAAGCCGAGGCTAGGACGGAAGGAGAGGATCGCGCCGCCATGTTCCGGGTTTGCTACGCCGCCCCCATCACCGCCCGCCCGAAGGCCGCGACGAGGAAGAGGAGAGCTGCGCCCCCAGATCAAGGCCATGCCGCCGCCACCAACACCGGCCGCCCGGCGAGGGGCCACGCCGCCACCACCCTCCACGGTCCGGGGCCATCCCCCCCGTGCGGAGGCTAGCCTCCTTCCGCCGCACGGAGGGATCACGCGAGGAGCCCCGCCGCCCCCATCACCGGCCGCGCCCGGCTTCGCCGGCGACGACCTCCGGGGACGACGAGGAGGGCGGGAGGAGGAGGGGAGGACGGCGGTGGCGGATAGGGTTTCCGCCCTAGGTCGCCCAGGAAGGGGAGCGACCCGAGCGGTTCTACAGGTACCTGGGATGGTTCAAACGGATAAGCGGAGATTATTTCACCACTCGATGGTATCCTTTTCTTACTTGCTCTCCTCGTCCTTTATGTGCAGCTTAGGGGCTGTTTGGTTCAGGGGATAGGTTTAGGGGATGAGGGTATCCCCAACCACCTGGTTAGGGATAGCCATTTTTCTTGTTTGGTTGTGGAGGACAAGAGATGGTTAGTGGTAGCCATTTTTCTGTTTGGTTGAAAGGATGAGAAGTGGTTGAGTGGTTGTGGTGACCTATTAGATTGAGATGGTGAGATTACCCCTAGATATAAAATAAATCACACTCCATATTCTTGAAAAGAAAAATACATAATCGATAGTATTTCAGCGGATATTGGTACAAATAGTATAGTTTTGTTTACTTCAGCTATAGAACCGATGTCTGAACTACTGTAAATGTAAAATTCACTAGTATCAACACTTGGGCTTGGGTTCTTCTTACACCATGTTTAACAGATCCCATAAATATCGATCATAAAAGTAAGTATAAGATACACCGAAAAAGTAGTTTGCAGTCTTATGCGAACTCTGATAGAATTGAAACCGGAAAATACAACCACATAGAATTTTTAGCCTTTGCATTTTTCCAACGAGTTTAGCGGCGAAGTGCTTCGGTAGGAGCCATACCTGGACATATGTCGGGCCGGGCCGAGGAAAGCCCAACATTGGAGAAGCCGGTCCAAGCCCCGCCCGACCCGACCAAATACCCACCAAGCCCATCGGGCCGTTGGGCCACGGGCTGGGCCGTAGTGTAAATTGATGTTTTTGGGCTACCCAGGCCCGACCCGGCCCGGCTATCGGACCAACATTTTCCAGCCCAGGCCTGAGTTTTCGGGTCGGGCTTCAGGGCCGGGCCTTGGGCCGGGCTGCCCATGGCCAGGTGTGGTAGGAGCTGACACTTTCCTCCCGCCAAGAATTGATCGGTTTACATGCAAGGGCAAAATTGCCTCCCAAACAATGAATACAAAATTCTCAAGCGTGAATTCACACGGCCAAGTCCAGCTGTTATGGACGATTATTTCGAAAAAAAACCCGTAAATCGGTTATTTTAAGTATTTGAGCATTTTAGGGATTTGTCGGAGTTGTTGCTGGGCACAAGAGCCCGGTCAAAATTGAAGGGGGTAGTATTTGAGTACAAGCTTCTTAAGAAAAAAAAAAACTGGTCGTTTATATGCGTGTTGTTTATTTGCTATGCTTTTCCCACTGCCAATTATATATAGGAACTATCAAGGAACTGATAATTTTAGTTGGGTTGTTTAATTAGGTGGCCAATCATTTTCAGAAATCTGCGGTTTGTCTTGGGCGGCAATAGATTCCAGACATGCTGGTGGGGGCCGGGTGCTTTTGTTGTCAACTTTTTCAGCAGATGGATCTCGGACAGCAATAGACACAGAACAACAATCGACATTATATTGTTTAAAGGCGGAAGAGCTAAAATTAAAAGCTGTAAAGAAAAGGGCAGTCCGGCCGCGTGTTATCCAGTCGATCCAGAGCTAACCACAGATCAATGTCGGTGCTACTACAAGTTAGCGAGTGAGCAAGCAGCTGTCTCCATTCAGATTCAGTCACGTATTTAACCAACAAAAGTGAGTCCAAAGTTGGCGTGCGTGGGGCCTCAAAAAACGAGGTGCGATCCATAACCATGTGTGCTACTAGACGTTAGTCCTGATCGGCAACTTTTCCGGCGACGTGACGTACGTACGTACAATCTCCGGTGCTTTCCGTCGAAACAGCTTTCTCGTTGAGTCGGCCCCTGCGCTCGTGATACGCACTGGCCTCCGTCGCATCTCCCACTGTTGGAGCCATCCGATCTGATGGAGCATGTGGATCCGCGTCCGCACGACACGGCGACGGCGGGGCAGCAGAGACCGCCGGCGGATGCCGGCAGAAAACTCAACGGCCGGAGGCCGCCATACCCGTCAGGTAAAGACCGGCTCGATCCGATCGGTATGCACGCAGGCATCCAGGTATTCCTCTGCAGCGCGTACGTATCCGGCCGTAGTGCACGACCCTACTCTGCGACGCCTATGATCTTTCGGGCTGCCATTGGCGGCCGGCTGGGGATGGGACTTGGACGATGGACGTGCACTCAACTGAAGCCTGGAATCAAGTTCCACCGATCGGCACCCGTGAGCGTACGTACTTGGACGAGGATAGACCCGATGAATACACTCTTCGTTCAGAGACGGGATCGATGGAAGGTATGCGCGCGCGTCACCTGATTCAGTGCGCCTTCCCTAGGCTGGGCTTCCCTTGCTCCCAATTTTTTTGGCTGTTTGGTTGGTTGAGCTCACCCCTGTTGTGGCATGACACGATTCTTAATATCTCTCGGGCCAGGCTTTGCAGTAACATCCGAATTCCGTTTCTAGAGATGCATACAAATCTTGTACGTAGCTAATGCAAAAAGAAATTTTCGCAACCTCTGCAACTCCCCCTTACACTATTACACACATCTTCCCTTCAAATCAACATAAATATAGTCCGAATCAAAATAAGTTGTACATGAAAAAGATGCGTGTCGATGATATGACTGAATTTCGACAATCGGTTTCGAGTTTCATCAGTCATAAATCGTTAATTTCATGTATAAAGTTTTAAGCGAATTTTGCCAAATTCTTTGCACACGCTCAAATGTTTGAAATTTCCTTTGAGAAGTAGGTTCACCTCACCATTCCGTATGACTTTCATGTTGACAGGTTTTTGTTTTTGTGTACATACACTAATAGATAAATTAATGACTCGCAACATATTGTAACTATACGTATGTCTGAGTATAGTTTGGAGTACTCTCGCTCAACTTCTCTCGCTTGCCATCTTCATGGACGACGACGTGATGATGGTAGGTGACAAGTGAGAGGTGATAATTCATGGTGGTGGCGGCATGGTGATATTCGTCTTCCTCTTCGTGGTCGGCGATGTGGTGATGCTTATGACCGGCATGACCGGCTTAGTTATGGTGGTATTCAACTTCGTGATCGGCGACATAGTGATGCTTGTGACAAGCATGAACGGTGGTGTCATGGTGGTATTCGTCTTTGTGGTCAGCGGCGTGGTGATGCCTGTGACCGGTGTGATCGGCGGTGTCTTGGTGGTGTTCGGCGACATCGTCGATGACATGGTGATGCTTCTGACGGGCGTGAACATCGGTATCGTGGTGGTGTTCATCTTTGTGGTCGGCGACGTGGTGATACCTGTGACCGGTGGTGTCATGGTGGTGTTTAGCGACATCGTTGGTGACATGGTGATGCTTTTGACGGGCATGAACGACGGTGTCATGGTGATGTTCGTCCTCGTGTTCGGCGACGTGGTGATGTTTGTGACCGACGGTGTCATGGTGGTAATGGTTATGGTATGTGACAGGTAGTAATCCATGGCGGTAACCGTGTAGGTATAGCCAGTGGCGGTGACGTTCTTGTTGTGCTACACCGAAAGCTTCGGCCTATCATATTCAGCTCAGTCTTGCGCTTAGGTAGCATAAACCCGCCATGGCAACCGTTGGCGAGAGTGGCATGGTGGTCTTTCCGCGCACCGGCGTGGTGCCGGGCTTCGTGACAACAGCGTGAGGCTTTGTGTTAGGTGAGGATGTGAGAGGTAAGGTTACCATGTGGATAAGTGGTGAGGCTTAAACTGGGCTCGTATGAAACCAAACAAACTGAGCCTTATGTTTTTGCTGAGCTAAAAAATCTGCACAGACAACCAAACGAGATGCCTTTTCTAGCCTGTGGCCCGTTTGCGATACACAGACACTTCTATATCACTGACGCAGTCGTGCAAAAAATCGATCTACCAACCAGACCCTCAAAGATTCGGATTCCAGCTCACCGCCCAGTGTAACCTCAGTTTCTATCTCCTTTCACATGCCGACGTGCATTTTCATTTACATGATCGATTAGTTGAGCAACGCACACACGAGCTTCCTGATGTACTCCTCCATCCCGTAAATCTTATCTAAGATTTGTTTAAATTTAGATGCTATTTTTTATCAATATACATCCAAATCTAAATTTCAGACACGTTTAATGGAAAGTATGAAGTGCTTTTCCGAATACCCAGTCCTACAACCTAGCTAGGATTAATTAACCCTAGCTCGTAATTCGATAATAGCTAGTACTGAAAATGGCAAGCATTAAGCTGCATCCACGCATCCAGCATTAGTTGTTGAACGATCGATACGCTTCTAGCTCTTGGCAAATGTAGCCGTCAAATATCAAGCAAAGTGCCTGTCCATATCGCCAAGATAGTTCATCTACAATGATACGATTTTCTTGGCTAAGCTTGCATAGAAGGAAGCATCCTAAAAAAAATCGATACAGAGAATATATTAACATTATAAATGTACTAATTGCACCCAGCCTCTGCATCAACGAGATGTTTTCACACATCAGGGCTAGCTAAGAAAAAAATAGGAAAGAGAGATAAAGAAAACAAAGACCCCGTCACGGTGATAAACCACTCGCAACAAACAACACTCTAACCGCCACCGATTATAACACCTGGATTACAAACAATATTCTCCAAAGCAACGCCTCCAAGAAGAGAACAATGCACAAGCGTTATCGTCACCCGATCGAAAACCTTGGGTTTTGATCCTGGAAATCTGACATACAGGGAGAACTTGCGCCGCATTGTCTTCATCGGAACAAGGCCTTCTCCACCATTACAAATCTCGGATCTTAGCCCCCGTGACTTTCTCTACCTATTTCGGTTTCATGGAAATCTATAATTAGACATCTCCCATGTCACCGATAAGAAGACGAAGCTTCACGCCTCACCCAAGTATAGCCACTGGCTGAAGATTGTGACGCACACAACCGCATTGCTCTAGATAACCAGTAGCGTCCTGCGCCAAACTATGAAAATCTCCAAAAGGAAGGCCATAACTCTTTGGCTGCCAGATCAAGGAGGCTGACTTGAAGAAGATTGATGCCTTTGGTGCTCGAAGATCAAAAGGGCTAGACTACCTTAATACGAGGCTAGGCCAGAAGCCCCCATGCTACCGGCTGACTCCTATCAAGACTGGCCGTCAGACCCACCGACTAGGCCGACAGATAGAGAAGGCAACCCGGGTCGCTGCCACGCCCACGAGCACTATGATTTGTAGCAATGCCATGGCGGATATCAGATGGTAGGCGAACCGGCCGCTCCAGCATCTGGCTGCAGCAACTTGGCGCACCCACCGTGGCCCTTGATGGGTCACTGACATCCACATCCGAGTGTTGCACTGCCTTGCTGCACTGCACCGTGATACGTCTCCGACGTATCGATAATTTCTTATGTTCCATGCCACATTATTGATGATAGAGAGTGGATTTGGTAATCAGGGGGGTACGTGAGCACCCCCTAGCTGCCGTTGGATCTTCGTTGAGATTCTTTTACTAGCTAACAACGACCATACGGCGTTAGTAACTTTCTGTGACGAAAAACGCTCCTAAACGCTGCCATCCCAATTTTCCATCCTCATCTTCTTTCCCAACATCGTCCGCTCCACCCATCCCTCGCCCCTGAAATTCCTCCACCGATGCCAAATACGGTGGTCGAGCTTCCCGGCCCTTGCGCCCGTTCCCTGAACCGGGGCTAGCAGCCGGCGGCCGCCATGCGCGCGGGCCTGATTGGCGACGGAGGGCCAGTTCCCTGAGCCTGGAGAGTGGAGCCGCGGCGGACGAGCTCCTCGAGGCGGCGCGCCGCACCGACGCCGGACCACCGCGCCGTTCTTGACGCCGGCCTCCACGCAGTCCGTCCAGTGATGAAGAAGAGGTGGCCCGGCTGGAGGTCAGGGTGGAGGAGCCGCTCGTTCTTGCGGTCAACGTCTCCAGGTCCAGCGTCCGCTTATCAGAGGAGGTCCGGTCGTCGTTCAGCTCCAGGCTCCAGCCTGATTCGTGTTCTGCATCTTGGGGATATCCCCAAATCGAGTGCCTTCCGTGTAGCTGGCGGCCTGGTGGCACGCATCCGCTCCAGTCGTCGATGTCGAGCGGCTTGAAGGCTTCCTCCAGGGCGCGCTCGATGTTGGAGATGTCCAGGTGGCGTCTCAGAGGGGGAGGGAGGCCGGAGTTCCCTGGGGGCGGGATGGAGGTTGGAGCTCCCTCGCTGCCCTGGGGATTACCAGGGCGATGGCTTCAGCGCTTACCAGCAGGAGGTGGACGAGGCGCGGCGATGGCTTCGATTTGGGATCTTCTCGTGGCCGATTTGTGGTCAATTGGATTTGGTATTTTTCGATTTGGGATCTGTTATGCTTCAGCGGATTGGATGCCGCTGTGGAGACTTAGCGGCCATCATTGGAGTGCCCAGGAGCTTGCAGAGCCGAGCTCCCTCCGATGCTCCCCTCGACCGCCTCGCTCCGGTGTCCACCGCCGCACGCCCAAGTGTCCACCGCCGCGCCTCGTCCGCCCGCGAACTGCATCTCCGCCAGCGTCGCGCACGGCAACCGCGACTACCCGCTCTGCAAGACGCCGTGGACCGTCCTTCCGACCGTGAACGCCCCACGGGCGCCTTCGCCGGCGCCGCCGTCATCCCGACATGTGCGCAGCCGCGCGTACGAAAGGCGACGACCCAGACCCAGTGCAGCTGCGCAGGAGGTCGTTCAGGAGGAGGCTGAAGCCGGCACCAACGGAGGAGCGGTGGTCCTCAAGCGCGGGCGTGTAGGAGATCGTATGATTTAGGCTGATTAATTTTGATGTATTAGCGGGTCTGTTAATTCAGTTTGACCTCATCACATATTCACATCACAAACGGACCTCATCACATATTCACATCACAAACGGCGGAACTAACGGTGTTAGACACATGTCGGATGGGGAACGCGTGCTCACGTACCCATGTGATCACCGGGTTTCATCCGATTGATGATATCTACATGTTTTATGCATACTTTATGTCATATTTATGCATTTTCCGGCACTAACCTATTAACGAGATGCCGAAGAGCCAGTTGATGTTTTCTGCTGTTTTTGGTTTCAGAAATCCTAGTAAGGAAATATTCTCGGAATTGGACGAAATCAACGCTCGGGGGCCTATTTCGCCACGAAGCTTCCAGAAGACCGAAGAGAAGACGAAGTGGGGCCACGGGGCGCCGCCACACTAGGGCGGCGCGGCCCGAGGGGGCCCGCGCGGCCCTAGCGTGTGGGGCCCCGTGACCCCTCCGAGGCTGCCCTTCCGCCTACATATAGTCTTCGTCGCGAAACCCCCGATGCCGAGAGCCACGATACGGAAAACCTTCCCGCAGACGCCGCCGCCGCCAATCCCATCTCGGGGATTCGGGAGATCGCCTCCGGCACCCTGCCGGAGAGGGGAATCATCTCCCGGAGGACTCTTCACCGCCATGGTCGCCTCCGGAGTGATGAGTGAGTAGTTCACCCCCGGACTATGGGTCCATAGCAGTAGCTAGATGGTCGTCTTCTCCTCATGTGCTTCATTGTCGGATCTTGTGAGCTGCCTAACATGATCAAGATCATCTATCCGTAATGCTATATGTTGTGTTTGTCGGGATCCGATGGATAGAGAATACTATGTTATGTTGATTATCAATCTATTACCTATGTGTTGTTTATGATCTTGCATGCTCTCCGTTATTAGTAGAGGCTCTGGCCAAGTTTTTACTCTTAACTCCAAGAGGGAGTATTTATGCTCGATAGTGGGTTCATGCCTCCATTAAATGTGGGACAGTGACAGAAAGGTCTAAGGTTGTGGATGTGTTGTTGCCACTAGGGATAAAACATTGATGCTGTGTCCGAGGATGTAGTTATTGATTACATTACGCACCATACTTAATGCAATTGTCCGTTGTTTGCAACTTAATACTGGAAGGGGTTCGGATGATAACCTGAAGGTGGACTTTTTAGGCATAGATGCATGCTGGATAGCGGTCTATGTACTTTGTCGTAATGCCCAATTAAATCTCACAATACTCATCATATCATGTATGTGCATGGTCATGCCCTCTCTATTTGTCAATTGCCCGACTGTAATTTGTTCACCCAACATGCTATTTATCTTATGGGAGAGACACCTCTAGTGAACTGTGGACCCCGGTCTATTCTTTTACATTGAATACAATCTACTGCAATACTTGTTCTACTGTTTTCTGCAAACAATCATCATCCACACTATACATCTAATCCTTTGTTACAGCAAGCCGGTGGGATTGACAACCTCACTGTTTCGTTGGGGCAAAGTACTTTGGTTGTGTTGTGCAGGTTCCACGTTGGCGCCGGAATCCCTGGTGTTGCGCCGCACTACATCTCGTCGCCATCAACCTTCAACGTGCTTCTTGGCTCCTCCTGGTTCGATAAACCTTGGTTTCTTTCTGAGGGAAAACTTGCTACTGTGCGCATCATACCTTCCTCTTGGGGTTCCCAACGGACGTGTGCTGTACACGCCATCACACCGCCGATGACTTCCAAATGCAGGAGATAAATTGTAGTGCCTTTCAATACAGAAAATGTTGTCGAACCCACAAGAAGCTGAATGTATTGGTTAGCAAGTTTAACAGGAAAAGTAATAATAAAGCAGTACTTTTTAGGTTTTTGGTTTATGTTTGCAAGTAAGTAAATAACAGAAAGTAAAGTTTGTAGTAATGTAAATGCTTTTTTCAGAGAAAGCCCAATCTTCTATGCAGGAAGAGGGCAAGCTCAAGTGTGTAACTATATGTGACAAATGCTCCCAGGAACCGCATGAATTTACTTAGCATACAGATTTCTAAAATGGTATATATGGGCATCATATCTTATCAAGTTTTATTCTTATTGGACGAAGCCTAAAGTAGGTGTAGCCATATTCCTATGCTACAAAATCCCTAATAATTGTTCCTATGGCCATTTGCATGATCACCTAGAGATACATTAAGACATAAATGTCTAACAACTGCATAAAGTTCTAAGGTCCCCAATGAAGAACCTCCTAATAATAACGCCAAGTCTAAGGAATAGGCCGGTTTCTATCTCCCCCTCATTCCATATCCTCTTTATTACTCTATGGCGCATCCCTATGAGCCCATAAAGGTGAAGTAATATGAATTCGATGTTCGCACATTACCATCATAGAACCACATAAAATATTAAAACTTGATCAAATACGCATTGCATACTATATAGGAATCATAACCAATTCATCCCGTGCCCCCAAGAATAACGAGAACTACTCACAAGTGTCAAACATGATCAGGATCTGCGGGTATGAATTACAACACAGTTTGAAAGTATAACTTCACCATAAAATAATGAAAAGATACCAATCACAAGCATGACGCAACACTTAAACAATATACATGGTTTAATCTACCACAAACTATGAGGGGATGACGCCGAAACTCGAGATGGATATGGTGCTGATGGTGGTGTTGGTGAAGTTGGTGATGAAGATGCTCCTCCCCACACCAAGGAGGAGTTGGTGATGACGATGGCAGTGATTTCCAACCGGCGACAACAGTAGAACAGTAGGATCAAACCCCTCCCGCGGTGGAAGATGGGTTCCGCCTCCGCCGCCACCTCAGAAAATTTAGAAAAAATATGGCGTAGGTTTTCGTCTAGGACGGAGTCATACATAAAAAGACATACACGGGGCGACACTTGACGAGGGAATGGCCCTAGGTGGCGCGGCCTAGGGTGGGCCTCGCGCCACTAGGTCTCGTTCGGGCCTCGTGGGCCCCTTCGTGTGTTTCTCGTGCAAAAATATTGACGTTGTGAAAACCCTAGAGCTTTTTGAGTTCCGTAAGGCATCTGAAACATCAAAATACGAAAAATGAGATTTTCTTGCTCTTAGAAATTAAATACCAATAAAAGAGACTTTGTAGGGAAGTCCACAAATCATCTGAAAATGCATAAATACTGAATGATCAATGCAAATAAGAATGTAAACTACTCCTATACGATGCTATTATGATGATACAAAATGCACGTATCAACTGCCATAGGAGCAATTACCACAATGTAGAACCTTCCCGCCGCTGTCAGAAATGCCACCCTACCATGTTCCCGCCAAAACCTCCGCTCCGCGCAAAGAGGAGGGATAGAGGTGCACCGTCCTCGCCTCGCCGCCTCCGACGACCAGGGACGGACTTAAGTTTTTATTAATATTCTGCAAGAGAAATATTAGGGTAATGCAATAGCGGACTAAATAATATTTACATTTGAAAGATCCCCGGTCTTTGGAATCTCGGTAAATACATTGGAACTATTTATTTCTATTGATGGAACCAACTACGTTTACCATGATTCTTAATTCTACCATAGCTACTTGTGTACACGTATATATATACATATGTATATGTATAACTAATGATGGAAAAAATTATGATAGTCGGCATTGTTATGCACATTTGGGAAAGCTAGAGAGAAATCGTGCCATCGGAAAAAATATTAGAAATATTGAATTTTTTTTGTAAAAGGAGTCGGAGTAGTGGCACGGTATACTGCGGCTTGGACCTTCTGTATTTCCAAGAATTATTCTATACTCTATGGTCTAAAGAGTAAATGTTGAAATATTTGCTTTTGTAACAAGAGTCAAAGTAGAGACCGGATAAGCTGCAACATAGAGTATCTATATTTTCTAGAATTATTCAAACTATACGGCCTAATATATGTGTAAGTGTACTAAATTTGCAAACAAACTTTAAACCAATCTAACGAGTATAGTTGTAAATGTACTAAATATGCAAACAAATTTGAGCCGAGGTCCCTAGCTCCTAGAGGTCCGGGGCTAAGTTACTCCACACTATGACCAGTCTTATGGATCAGCCTATTACGGGCTGGGCGCCGCCACCAAGGAGCCCACGGCGATGGCCAGGAGATGCAGGTCTGTAGGGAGCCTGGGCGCCGGTTTTGGTCGGCCTGGGATCGCCTTGCACGAGCAGCCTGGAGGCCTTTTCGAGAAAACGATCTCCACATCAGAAGCGCCAAACATAGCTTGTATTGGAAGGTAGTACAGATCGAGCTTTTTTTTTTTGAAAGATAGTACAGAGCTTGTGCCTGTCGTAATTACCCTTGATATTTTGGACGGTTCAATTTGTAGAGAAGAAAGAATGCAGCAATCAAAGATATATACTGTTTGTAGCACTTAACGGTTTCAGATTCGAACCAATAATTGAGATTACGCTGGCTAGCTTAGCTAGTTTCAGTTTTTGTCCGAAATGGAAAGCGAAGAGTCTTGCTATACGTACGACAAATTTCATCCGACATTCATACGATCCTATGTGGATGCGTTGTTTCTCACGCGAGGCTGGAGGCAAACGCGAACCTGGGTTTTTAGGCAGGGCCGAGACTTGGATAATATGGAATCGGACCCCGTCTCTCTCCTTATGGTACGTCCCACCTATTAAATAATCCTTTTTTTTACTTGGCCTTAGGGCATCTCCATCGGGCCGACTCATTGGGTCCTGGCGTATCCGATTCGGTCCGTATGGAGGGCGGACAGGCCACGCACGCTCCAACAGGGCGATGGAAACAGACCAACCCGTACGCCCCGACGCATCCGTTCACCAAATTTGGGGAACCGATTTGTTGGCGCAGACAATGAGTGTGTCCTCCCGTGTCCGGCTGCGTGCGTCTTGGGCCCGCATGAAAGCGACTCAACAGTCTTCTACCTCTGGTGCGGTTGAGGCCGGTCGCGCTCAAGCGTGTGGGCGGCTTTAGATCGGGCGCCGGGGGAGCGGCCTCGGGATGCGGTGGCTACGGCCGGCGGTGGTGAGTGTGGCTCTGGTTCTGCACGGAGATGCCGCTACCTTCTTGCGCTACGGCCGGCGGTGGTCTAGCAAGGCAAGGGTGGTGTGCTTGTGCTACGTGGGTAGCGAGTCCGTTGGCCCAGTCGGCGCGATCAGATGGCTGGTCTGGCTGGGCGGTGGCCCCGAATCTTTTGGCACGGCGTTCGTTGTTTACGGATGGTCGTTTAGTGTAGCCTGGGCTATGAGTCGTCTAGTTGTTTACGGATGACCGTTTTTCTTCTGCTAAAAAAAAAGTAATTGTTTCTCTTTTCCAAAGCAGATAGGAGCATCTCCAAGAGGCGCCTAATAATTCCGCGATGCAGAGGCATGTTGGCGTGGTGGAGGAGGATTTCGAGCGGCACGTTTCGGTGGCGTGGCGGTGGGGAAAATAGGTGAGAGTTCAGTGATGGTTGGAGCGCGTGATGGTGCTTTATGCCACGTGCGGGAAAAAAAATTGCGCGATACTTTGGCACGTATGCTAGAGCGGTCAAACTTTTTGCGCGCGCTAAACTATCGGTTTTTACCGCCCGGGGTTTTTTTGGGCACCTGTTGGAGATGCTTTAAGGCTTATCCCCTTTGCTCGGTCTTGAATCGTTCTGCCATTGCCACACCTGTGTAAGAAGATTTCGTCAAGGTGATTTTCCATGAGAGACGTGATTTGTAAAGGCACATCAAAGAATCGCGGAGCAGAAGATTAATTAAGGTGCTAACCATAAAATAGTAATGTGAAGTTTGTATATCGGAAAAACTAGGCACCAGGTCATGGCTTGGGCCGGGCTGTGACTTGCACAGGGCACTGGGCTGAGGATTAATTAGCGTGGTCGACCCAGAGGAAAATTAACGCTGCGGAGAGAATCGTACAGAGAGATCGTACAGAAGTTGTCGTGTGTGGAGCAATTCCGTGTGCAGTGCAGTGGTACGACCGACCAGAGCATCCGCTGGGCTCGTGCTGGCTGCGTGTCTCTGGACGTGGGCCCACCGAATCGCGCGCAGCTCCTCCTCGCGGGTCCACCGTCCGGAAGGCCAGGAGACGGGTGCCCGCGGCAGGTGCTCGTACCAGTGGCGGCGTGTGCGGGTGTTGCAATTACTGGGTGCGCGCGCTCGTACCGAGAGGCGGTGTACGCTGCGGTGAGAATTCGTCGTGGTACGTCTACAATACAAATCGAGTAAAATGCATGGTTAGTCCATCTACTTGTTGAGCTAGCTCACTTTGGTCATCGTACACCGGGAATACTTATTCACGGTCCTTGAATACGTGTGAGTGTTCATCTACGGTCACCGCTCGCTAGTACAGCATCGTATCTCTCGATGTGGCATCACGTTGACCGGTCTCAAGTAATACTTTATTTTGTAAAAAAGCTCTTGGACCTCCTTGTTTGGCACAACGATTCTTGCAGGATCTATTTTGAAAACTTCCACCACCACTACATACGGGCATTACCGGCGCCCTGGTCGCGCCGCCGCCGTGACCAACTCGGCAACTCCGGCAATCCTAGGCAAGACCCCGGCCAACCAGCCCCGACGCCCCAGCCAACCAACCCGACGCATCGCCGGCCGACAACCCCTGCGCGCTCACTTCCCAGGGCCGTCCCCGCACGCAACCACGACGCACCACCAGTGCCCCTCCCAGCTACCACCGTATCATCACCGGCGCCTCCATCCTGCCTGTCGCATCTCCACCTACCGCCGCCCTCGCGTCACCAGAAACCTATGGGGAGGGCCGAGAAGCAGCGACGGGGGAGAATCGATGGGGACGGCCTCAGCCGGAAGTGAATAAAAAGGCGACGACCGTCATCGATTCCTTCGGCGCGAGTGGTCAGGGACTCAGGGGGGAGTGGCAAGGCTTCAAGGAGGCATGTATGCTTGAGGGAGGAGGAGGAGCAGCGAGCTTGGCCGACTATGGCCGCCCCAACGGCGAGAGGGGGAGGGCTCCAGGGAAGGGGACGAGTTCACTTTTTTTTGGGGGAAAAATCTGGCCTCGATGTGATGGCAGCGTAGCAAGGGGCCTAGTTGTGCCGTCCAGGGCTTGGGGCAGCGGCGCTGCAGCCTGCAGGAGGCCGGGATTGGGGCGGCGGACCTTGGCTTGGGTGCTAGGCGGCGGCCGCGCGCGAGGCGGACTAGGGGAAGCAGGTCTGCACCATGTTTCCCTTGCGCCGATGTGCAGGAGAGGTAGCAGCACCGCGTCATCCTACCCGAAGCCAATTGTGGGTAGAGGTAGGAGCACCACCACTACTCGAGGAAGCCACCGGCGTCGGCCTCACCCTGCTGGATATGTTGACCGTAGGTGAGAGATGGGGGAAAAGGAGAAGACAGGGAAAATAAAGGGGATGACATGTAGTAGAACACATTCGTGCAGTTTGGGCTTCTTTGCAAAAATCCACAGCTGGAGACCGGTCAACTCATTGCCACGTAGGGAAATACATTGCTATACCGGCACCTAGTGACCGTAGATGAGCACTCACACGTATTTAAGGACTGTGAATAGGTATTCTTGATGTACAATGACCAAAGTGAGCTATGTCAATAAGTACGTGGACCAACCATGCATTTTACTCATACAAATCTTATGTTATCTTCTGCTACTTCCAACTGGTTGCTCTTATTTGTGATCCACAAATTGTAAACTCTGTAAATCTTGGTAATCAAAAGACTCTTAACAGTGAAATAAAAAGGTCTGAATTCAACCAATCCTGAAGTCGAAGCAGATTTTATTTTTCCAACAAAAATAAAGCAAAGATGACGATAGATCGCAAAATAGCCCACATTGATCAAGATGTTGTCGAGCTTAGCCATGATCTCTCCAGTTCTTTTCTGGAAAAAGTGCTCCTCGTGGATAAATGGCTCCTTGCTTAAAAATGGTACCAAATTTTCTGGTTAACATGTTGTTTCAGAATTTTGATTCTACTCTAATTCAATTGATGTAATCTCCTGACTCTTAGATAAAAAGTTCGAACCATATGATCCATCAAACTAAACCGGATATAAATATATCAGAATACTCGCGTCGACCTCATGTGAGTCAACTTTGACAACTAAATATGATTTTCACGTAAATGTATTTATACTCAACTTTTGTACTTACTTTGATTTTTTACTTAATCATATAGTGGCATTAAAAATGTATATTTTATATTACATATTTAACATTAATAGCCACGAAACAATGTTGCAAAGATTAATTACTAGGTTCTTTATTATATAGTCGAAAAATATATTAGGAATTCTATATTTGAGTTGTGCTTAACTTAAAATGTATAGCAATGAAGACCCATTAGTTTTTTTCCCTTTGTGAGACATTGCCCATTAATATGATAGTGAAACTGAATAACCTCAAATGTGGGAATAAAAAGGAACGAACACTCATGCTGCCTTATTTTTTCTACAATTGATGAATTATATGTTATATGTATATTTCTCTTTGAGCATTCTCCTCTATTTTAATACTACTAAATATATTGTCACACATTTCAAGCATATGACCTAACAAATACTATCTTAATAGAGATTGTGATGTATGATCAGATAAGGAAATTTATAGAAACTTCTAGAGTGTATATATATGGTATGATTTTTTTCTATGGTTAGTCGTGTATTACAAGTTACTATGGGTTTTGTAATAAGTTGACCACATGTCCTTGTCCTTGTCGTTGGCAGCCTTTTCCTTGTACTTGTCCTTCCCGATGACGCAGGCTCTCGTCGTCCTTCTCCGCATCGGTGCATGCCTTCTCGTCGTGCTCCTCCGCCGCATGCTCCTGCTGGCCGCCGTAGAAGCCGCATCCTCCTCAATCCTCATCCTCCTCCGTAGCTGCCGCCGGAGCGCTTCTTCTTCTGCAGATGAGATGGAAAATATGAGAAGGAGATGATGATTGTTAGAGGGGGAAGGATGTGACAGGAGACGGTGGTCGTTGCGGGCCGCGCAGCCGGTAAGGGTGGCGTTTACCTTGCTCATGGCCACCTCGCTCTACTCCTCAGAGAGAGCCTTCTTAGCTTCCTCTCCGCTGTGCAGCGGGGTGGGAGGGGAGGGATGGCGGTGCGTTGGGGTTTTAGGTAGGGAGGAAGAAGCAGAGCAAAGGCGAGGCACGATAGGGTGATATGGTGTGGAGTGTAGTGGTACGGCCGACCAGAGGCAGACCACCTGCTCGGCTCGTTCTGCCTTCCGGGGTGGACGGAATGAGGTGTGTCTCTGGACATGGGCCCACCGAATCGGGTGAAGTTTCTCCTAGCGGACCCATCCATCCAGAAAGCTAGGAGACGGAGACGGGTGCACGCTGCACGAGAGAGAAGCCGTGTTCATTCGCATCTGCCTGTGCGGGTGTTGCAATTACTGGGTGCGCTCCTACTGAGAGGGCATGTACTGATGTAAAATGTAAAATAAGTGTACATCTACGAAATAGTAGATAATTTAGTTTTCTCTCAACTTTTATCTTTTATGAATCTTACTTCTATTAATTTAAGGAGAGAAATGACGACTGAAGGTTGAGGTGGAGGAGAGGAATGAGGATTGGAGGATAGATTTAGTGAGTGATTACGGGGAGCTAATTGCATTAATAAACTGTATTGTTAGTGTAGATATACAGTTTTTTAGAGACAAATTTTAAACATAGAAATACATTTATTTGAGGACGGAGGGAGTACCCAGCCAGGGACGTCGTGGTACGTCTACAATATGAATGTTACGTTAGGTAGGGGGTGGAAACTGGTAAGGAGTAGTTCATTTTATTTGACATTTGCATTTGAGAAAATTGAAATTTCGTGTCTCATGGCAACAGAGGGTAACCAAGATAGCAACCTTGATGATGGTGTGGCTTGAGGGAGTTCTCCTTGAGCGTCTTGCCATGATTTATCTCCTTGCTCCGCTGTCCCCACGCCGGCGTTGCCGGCCTAGCCTGCGGCTGCCCGTCGCTGCCATGCGGATCGAGAGAGGAGGCGAGGAATCGAGGGAGGGGGCGAGGGGAGCACTGGAGGTGGCAATGGAGAGGGAGAGGCCCCCGGAGCCGGAGGAGGAAAGGCGGTTGGCGGCGCTCCGGTGGCGGCGCCGAAGACTTGGTGGCTCGGGCACGAAATGGCAGGCGGCTCGTAGTGATCTAGTCCCTCTCGGCTCTTGTTGCGCTATGCGGCAACCGCGGGCTGGCCTGCATAGGCTGGCATCCCCAATGGGCCTGCCGAAGATAGTACCCGGAACCGCATCCTCCTCCTCCGCCGCCGCCGCCGGAGCGCTTCTTCTTCTGCAGATGAGAAGGAAATTTACGATTGTTAGAGCCTTAAGAGGGGGGAAGGATGTGACAGGACACGGTGGTGGTCGCCATTTACCTTGCCCATGGCCGCCGCGCGCGTCTCCTCCGGGCTGTCCTTCCTAGCTTCCTCGCCGGTGTGCGGCTGTGTGTGCGGCGGGATGGGAGTTGGGAGGGACGGCGGCGGACGCGTTGGGGTTTTAGGTAGGGAAGGGAGAAGCAGAGCAAAGCGGAGGCACGGCAAAGGTGATATGGTGTGCAGTGTGCAGTGGTTGGCAGACCACCCGCTTGGCTCGTGCTGGCTGGCCGTGCCTTCCGGAGTTGTACGGGACGTGGGCCCACCGAAGCCCACCAGCAAGCCGTCCGGAGAGAGAAACCAGTGCGGGCGGCGGCCGGCGTGTGTGTGTCTTCGATCGCAGCTTCCTGACCTGTGCCTCTGTGCGGGTGTTGCAATTACTGGATGCGCTCGTACCAATAGGTCGTGTACGCTGCGACGAGGATCGTCGCGGTACAAATCTTATGTTTTTTTTTTCTCAAATGGTTCATCTTATTTGCGAACCATAAATTGAAAACTCCGTAACTCTTGGTAACGAACTAGACTCTTAATAACGAAACAAAAGATCGATATAAATTCCATGACTCTCAAAAATGAAACAAACAGTCCATGCTTACATTTTTCCAAAAAGAGAATGAAGCAAAAATGGTGATAGATTGGAAAGAATCTCCAGTCTTCGAGAGGTTGTCCAGCTTAGGAAAAATCTTACCAACTTTGATTTTAATTTTACTCGTGGATCGGGTATTGTTGCAACCTATTTATGCGCAAAAAAATGTTCATGATACACAAATGTCTCCTTACTTTAAAATGCTCTCACGTTTTCTGGTCAACTTGCTGTATCACGATGTTGATTCTACTCTGATTCAATAGATGTAATCTCCTGACTCGTAGATAAAATGTTGGATTCATAAGACACAACAAAGTAAACTGGATAGAAATATATTAGAATACCCACGTCAACCTCATGTCCGTCAACTTTGACATCTAAATACTTTTTTCACGTAAATGTACTTATACTCAACTTTTGTACTTACTTCGATTTTTTTCTTAACCATATAGTGGTATTAACAAATGTATATTTTAAATTACATATTTAGCATTCATAACCACAAAACAATGTTGATAACGATTAATAACTAGGTTCTTTGTTATATAGTTGAAAAGTAGATTAGGAATTATATATTTGAGTCGTGCTTAACTTAAAATGTATAGCAAAGAAGACCCATTAGTTTCTATTTAATATACTAAAATAGAATCACCTCAGATGTGGGAACAAAAAGGAATGTAAACTTACACTACTTGACTTCTTTCACAATTGATGAATTATATTATATACATGTATATTTTGTTTCAAGATTCTACTCAGTTTTGATATTATTAAATATATTAGCTGACATTTCAAATCATATGAACTAACAAATACTATCTTAATAGAGATTGTATTCTACAATTAGATAAGAAAATTTATAGAAACTTCTAGAGTACTATATATTGAACCATTGGTGTGATTATTTTTTCTGTGGTTAGTCGTGTCTTACAAGTTACTATGGGTTTTCTAATAAGTCAACACCATGTTAATGCTATATATGTGTGTTATTCATATAGCATCGTTTATATTAATCATCTACGAGCATAAAAATACTATGGGTTATAATACTATTGCATACATAAATTTGATTATTTTATATAGTCATCACGCTCCCTATCATCTGTCGTATACAAATGCTCTAGTTTCTAGAAAAGAACAAGATATGCAAAATATTAACATGTAAAATTATCTAGTGCAACTTTTAATATTGAGGTTAGATAGTCAATAGTCACTTATGTGTGACACGGTAATAGTAGAATAGGCAGTATGGATCGTGTCGAGAATCCCAAAGAACACCCGATCCCCTCATCATGAATCAGGCAAGAAACCAAACGAAGATCCCTTGTTGCGTCCCACCACCCTCGCCACTCGCCATTCAGACCGTTGGCGAAAGATCTTGCACTGCTGTTTGTGACGGTGGCACTACCTCAAAACTTGCAGCATCCCGACTCCGGCAAGTAGCACCGCCGCACACCCCCTCCCCCGACCCCCGACATCACCACACATGGTTGGCAGCCCTGTGCAGCTTCGACCGAAGGCCCTTAACCGGTTGCAGCATCGACGATGCTCCTTCGCAACTCTAGCATCGACGACATGCAGCTCATCTATTGATTTGTTCCGGCGGTAGGCACTCGTAGCATCTGTGGCACACCTTTGCAGGTCCACCGCCGGTGGCTTGCAGTCAGGGCGGACGCAGCGCCCCTATTCCATGGCGCTCGCCTGAGCTTCCGGTCGGCCGACATTGAGTATTTTATACGTAATTGACATTGTGTACCCCGGCTTCTAAATATTCTTGGGTCCGCATATGCTCGCAGTTCCAACCAGTGGGTTGTAGCATCGTCAACATGTTGTCTCATCACCGACGATCATCGATTGCGTGTTTTTTTTTTGCAATTTTCTCATGCCACGGTGTACGTACGTGGCATGGCCGTGTGGGTGTGTGTTGATTCGATGGCAGGGCAGCTATGGAATTTGTGCTTATGTTGCAATTAAATGCAGGTGGGGATTACCTTGCCCATGGCCGCCGCACGCGTCTCCTCTGTGTTTTCCTTCCGAGTCCTGCTATACACACGACAAAATTTGTCCGATTCTTGTACGATCCTATGTGGCAATGAATCTTCTCGCGTGAGACAACTGGAGGCAAACTCGGTTTGGGTTTGGGCTGGGCTGAGACTTTGGTTGGCCCTACCGCTAAATATTCTTTTCTCTTTTTACTTTTCCTTATCCTTTTTCTTTGCTTGGGCGGACTGTTCTAGTAGGAGCAGGAGGTACCGCCATACATTGCTACATCTGGGGTTGAGCAGTTGATTTTTGCTTCGAGATTTCACCAAGATAGCGAGATAGCAACCTCCTTAATTGAAATACCGAATTCGAAGATAGATATGTAGCACCGATGTTATCACATCAAAGGACGGATGGCTGGTCTTGGGAAATCTTCATCTGAGTTATCAGCCCAATCCGCATCACTGGAAGAGAGCATGCCAAAGGGTGCCGGCCGAAGGTAAAGACTATAGGTGACAGTGGAACGAATATAGCGCAGCATGCACTCAACATCAGATCAATGAGTATTCCGTGGTGCATGCAGTACTGACAGACACGGTTAACTGCATAGAAAACATCAGGCCGAGGGCGCGAACGTGGTTGGCGTCGGGCGGCGCCTGGCAGGAAGAAGTGATGTCGGGCCGCGAGAAGGAAGGAGTGATGTCGGCGCCCCTAGGCCATCCCCGCTACAAAGGGGACGTTGCGGGGGCGGCGGACGAAGCGAAAATCGTCATCATGCAAAGTGGGACAACATCGTCAGCGATGCAGAGGCATGCACGCGGGGTTTAACCCGTCGCCTACCCTCTGGTCCGCGAGCCGGTGCCCTAACTGCGGGCTACTCGTGGCTGCGCCGCTCTCCTAGTCCCGAAGTCGGAGGTGAAGGAGGAAGAGAATGAGGTGACAACGCTCCTCCGCCAACAATGTCTCGTCACAAGCAGCGACGATCCCGAAGAAATACCAGGGTACAGCGCCGCATTCATGTCGTCGTTGAACGACCACAAGGCTTGGGAGGGAAACATCGAAGACGTGATCGCCATGTCGATCTGCGGGGGCGGCAGGCCACTCGTGCGACCTGACGTGCGCCGACAGCGAAGCTGATCCCAGCGGTGCAGGGAAAGATGGACTCACCGACTGGGACTAGAACTTCTTCGAGTGCTACGACCGCTCCGGCCACCGCAAACGCTATTAGTTTATTTAATGTTTAAGTTGGTTGAATTTCATTCAAAATATTGTAATATATAACAATTTTGAATGAATTTGACTGTTTTCGGTAAAATTAAATTTCTTCAAGTTTTGTTTGGGTGAGGCGACTTGAAACAGCGGCTCACCAAAAATGGCAACACGCAGCGACGTCGCCCAAGCGCTCGATCTAACGCTATTTTCGGACAGGTTTTGGGGGAGGCTGCTGGAAATGCTAATTAGCATTTTAAAGTGGTGATTTTAAGTTATATATACTTTTTTGTAGATTGGAGGAACTTGGCAGTAGGTCATGGTTTGGCCTGGGCTCGGACTTGAGCACATAGCACTGGGCTGGGGATTAATTAGTGTGATTGGCCTAAAGGAAAGTTAGCACTATGAAAACATCGTACAAAGTTCGTACGTCAATCGTCGTGTGTGGAGCAATTCCGAAAGCGAAAGCCGAAAGGTCCACACAACTAGCTCCTCATGTTCCATCCAAGTGACGCCGCCAGCTTCTCTTTACGGTGGGTGTGGGTTACCCGTGAGTGTCGTTGGAAGGAAGGGATATTTCTTGAACAGTTTCCTCCAAGGCAAAGGATCTCATCACTCATCACTGTCGACTATCGTTGGTTGTGGACTTTGTGGTAGAGAGCACGCTGTCACACACCCGGTCTTCAGTTTTTTCACGGAAGTATATGAACTATTTTTTTTAGCAGAAAGTATCTAAACTAAATTTACAACATAATAACTACTTGGGCTATTTGTGGATCGGGCCTCATGCCATGATGGATTCGTAAAGTAAATCAATGCACTTAAGTTGGGCCTAATCAAACGGTGGAGCGGGGTGTATACGAGCGAGTAAACAAGAAAGACTAGTAGTGGAAAATGACGGAACATTCTTGAGAAATCAGTAATCAAAGAACAAACGTAAGAACTGCATAAAATGTAGGACTAAAAAATTCCAAGTGTGGTGACAAAACTTTCATGGCAGATGACAGGGCAGAATTTCAATCTATCCCCTGGCCTGCCCACTCTGCATATGGTCTCCATTTTGGCCGTCTTGGGGTCGTAATAACCCAATGACCAACCTGTTTTGAGCAAAATTCGTCCATCGTTCGGATCAACGGCCAATGGTATAGTCCACTCTGATGAGTACTCTGGATAGAACCCTTTCAGCTCTATATGATATTCCTTTACCCAGGTCCCAACATCTTTCATCATCCATATGTCAATAACATTTATGCGCTTGTCTGAACAAGCCACACAAAGTGCACCTTGGAGCTGGAGGATGGACATAGGATTACTGCCACCGCTGACCTCGCATGGAGGACCCCGAAGAACCTCAAATTCCTTTAAATTCCTTTTTCTGCACATCGAATGCCACGACCTCATAGTCTAGAGAAATTGGCCAGAGATTTGGATCTACCATCCAGAAGATTTTGCCATCAACATAGGTGGGTTGGATGTTAGCCACTGGTCTACAAGGAGGGTCGTCCAATGAGCAATATTCTTGTTCTTTCGCATACCGTACTCTACACTCAAGAGCATATTCTCGCGTTACAAAGTTCTTCTTTGTGTAGGTGATAAGCACTACTACATGCTCATTATTTACCGAGTCATAACCCAACCCGACACGACCGGCATAGAAATCCTTGTCATGGACATTTTGGAACTCCATCCTCTGAAAGTAACCCATGGCGGGATTGCACACGAAACTCCGTCTATGGCAGCTCGCCACGTTGAGACCTTCACAAGGCTGGGAACATACAAGCTCAGGAATATCAACGACTATCCTACCCCGTTCATTGAAGTCTTTCAAATCCATGAATATTGCAATGAAGAAATCGGTGATGATCATGACACGGGGGCTTTTACGCAAGTTTGCATGAACCACATGTGAGCGAATAAAGCAGTCGTCCTTGACCATTGCGCGCCATTCCCTGCAAACCAAGCTCAACTCCTTAACTGACTGTGTCGGCATCCACTTGAGGATGTCAAACCATGCTCTGGTCATCGGCGACAACGACACCATCTCCTCGATTGTGTGTCCGACGGGCACGAGGCTCTCCTCAAACGGTCCTAACACTAGGTCATCATAGTCCTCAAAGTTGGAGGCAGTTTCCTCGTCAGGGCAGAATAGGATCTCCTGTGTGGCACAACTTGGGATGTCCAGCGCCAATACTTTGCAGTCGGTGGTACCAATCATAACCTTCTTATGTCCACTGTCGCTGTTATGCATGCCCAGTGGAGCTATCAAGCAAGCTTGCAGATGCGCTCGTTCAGGTTCCGTCCAAGTGGTCATATCGACACAGCAGAGCTGCTCCCATTTATCTTGCTCGTAATTTCTTAGCATCCATATACGGTACATGCCATCACCGCGGTCCGTATGTCCACGGCAGACACATAAGCACCCATCTAACTCCGTCATTGAGATCGAAGCTTCTCCGTCCAAATTGGGCGGCGGCGAAACTGAGCCGAACGTCTCCCCACTGACATCGAAAGCGATAATGCCACCATCATAACGAAGGAAGTGCAAACAGCCGTTGAGGAGGAACACACCCGGATTGTCCGTCAAGACGCAAATGGGAGGCTGTTGAGTTGTAGGCCTCCAATACGCCAGTCTGTCGAGGACGAAGACCTCGCAGAGGATGGGACTGTACTCGTCGGCGTCGTGTCCGGTGGAGCTGAATATACGTACCACCTTGTACTCGCCGGTCACCGAGCAGTAACCAAAGCCGTATGCTACCCATGGATAGTACGGTACTTGGGGTGAACCCCGTGGAATCATCTTCAATGGCAGTTTGCTGTCGGGGAGAGCTAAGACTGCACCGGTAGAAGGGTTGCAGATGTGGTAGCCGGTGTCGGCGCAGCGGATGAGGACTAGGCCGTGGAGTGGCCTGGTGAGAGGAGTCGGTCTGTAGAACTTGTTGGGCATGAGCTTCTTGATGGCACCACCGGGCTGCCAGGAATAAAAGTAGGATTCTTCGTCTTCGGATGTCTCGGCGGTAGTGCTGAAGAAAAGCTTCGGATGGCCTGCTGTCTTGTTGGCTCGCCGCCGGTGGAGCTCGACGAAGGGGGCAGACGAGAGCGTGGCGCGCCATGAACGCGACAATGCGCGGAACCGGCCGGCAGACTTGGCCGGCAGGTAGGAGAAGGCTTCCCTGACGATGTCATGGGGCAATTCCATTATTTTCGTCTGGTCTGAGCAATGTTTTTGTGATGCGTATTTTGTCCACGGATCTGAAGTGTCTTTGTCCTATTTATTATGTGGGCTATCTGAGATGAGATCGGTGAGGACTTTGGTGCGTAAAAGAACATGGACTCTAAACCTACAACAACTTGGAACGGTGGCTAGAGATTTGTCTGTGCTGAAAAATCACTAGAGAAATACGACATCTAGAAGAACGTTAAGCTCCTTGAGGTTGTCAATTGACATTCTCGAGCAGCCTGAATTGCTAATATATATGGCTCTCTAAGACTCTAACGACCGTTATGACCCGCGGATCATGCGAGCGGTCACCAGGAACAGTCTCACCGGCAGCTTGTGCACCGTCTTCTCCTCCATGGCCCTCCGGACACTCCCAGTTGCTTCAGTCGGCGTGCATGATTTTTTTTTGGAAGGAAGAACCCCTTCTTGAACAGCTCCAAGGTATAGGATCTTGTATTCTCGTCGGTGTGGATTTGGTAGAGACAAGAGAACACGCTGACACAGACGAAGTTCAGTTTTTTTAGAGGAAGTATCTCGTTGGCAAGACAATAACCACTTGGGATATGTGTGGATCGTTCATCACGCCATAATGGGATCATAAATTAAAAGTAATTCATTTTGCAAAAGCTAGGCATAATCAAATGGTGGAGCGAGATATGTAAGCCAACCATACATAGTGAGAGGAGAAGAAATCTAGGCTTCAAGTATGACAAAATTTGGCACACTCACCAGGCCTTCTAATCTTTTCTAGAGGCGTGCTGATGGATTGAAGCACGGACTTCGTGTGAACAACTTTGTGATGATCTGACTGAGCATCGGTGACAACACTATTTTGGAGATAGCTTGTGGTGTTTTGTTCATATCTATTCATGTTTAATTTATATCATTTGTTGCATTTGGACCCTATTTTATGTTTGAATTGACTTTAAAATTACGATTTGTTGAATTATGTCATGCTGAAAGATGATTCTTTTAATTAAGTTGTGTTAAACTAGAGTTCGAATAGAGTTTACATATGTGTATACATATGAACAAAAATAGGAAAAACTATTATACAGTCCCTCAAATGTTGCAGGTTCCAAATAGCATAAAAGGTTCATGGTACCTGTTTCTTTAGTATCTCATATGTACTATTCTTGTAACATGTGAAAGTTGAGAGTTCTGGGAGCTAACACTAAATCTGGAAATGCATTGGAGGATAAGTGGTGCTTTGAGATTGAGTGTTTACACGTGTCATCTTTATAAACAGGATAAACAAGATGAGGAAAAAGATCTTGCCTTAAAGGATTTTTTTCCTCCCGCTTTGTGCTATGTAACCTTCTACGGAGATATTAGAGGGACAATATACTCATGGGGCACTGGAATAGTAGAAGTGTAGTGCACATCCAATGGACACAATTAAACTAATGCTAAACATTCATGTACCTTAGAACCATTGTTTTTATATATATAAAATCCTAGAACCAGCACACCCATATATTTATCTTGTATGTTTGCTACTTTGAACTTAGATTATACATCTACATTTTCTATAAATCATAATCTAACATACATAATAAATTAAATTGACATAATTATATAATACATATAGCATTTCATTAAAATTCTCTCCGCCCATACTTTGTATCTTCTAAATAAAATGTTAGATTTTCTATAAACGTAATAATATATAGTGTGTTTGATGTGTTATGTTTTCTGATGTAAAACATAATATATAGTGTTTTTATTGTTGAATCTTAACATACTTTTCCAGATGATCGATGATTAGTAATTACTAGCTACATTTCTATGAGTAGCTACATTTAAATAGTACAATCTAATATAATACTTAGATATTTAGGAAATTTAGGTATAAAAGTATGAGGCCTTTGAAGTTATTACTCTTATAGAGCATTGCAAAGTAGTTGTTTGTTCGCGCAGTATCATACGAGACCATATGTGATTTTCCAAATCTACAAAACTTCATACTCAAAATACATTTCAGCTTCATAGTAGAGTAAATTTTAGATTCAAAATGTTGTAGATTTGTAAGTTACAAAAGATATAACATTTTAGGAATAAGTAAGTCCTTAGGTATAGTTGATGAACACTTGTAGTTCTTAAGTCAGCTAAGTATATAATAATCATAGTAGAGGGGAATTGGAACCCTTATATCTACATCTTATATTAATGTCATCAATCCTTATAAGATATGTGCAAGTACCAAAATTTGGAAAATGTAGGGGTGAAAGACATGTAATAGCTAGTACTATATGTTATTGCATGTTCTAGGCATTGGCCATGAAGACAAGAATTATTTCCTATATGTTCGACAAATCATAAAAGGTGAAGCAAAAAATAATATTTACTTGAGACGAGAGGCAATTATAACTCCAAATTTGTTGCATTGTTCAAATAATATGTCAGAAAAAGACAGCCAGCTACTATAAAATGTTGATTTACGGTTCAAAAGAGAGTTTTTTGTGATCAAGAATCGTGTGTTTTCTGTTGACTTTTGGAGATTATAAAGTACAGCTATGAAATTTTTGTTTGATATTTCAACGTCAATGGAAGAAAGGGGTGGAGAAAAAGCTTCTTTGTTCTTCATGTAACGATCCCCCCCCCCCTCTCTCTCAGGGGCGGAGGCAAGAAAATTATTTTGGGTGTACAGAGATAGGGGATTAGAGTTTTACTAATTAATTATAAGACTAACTTAGGGTTGTGAGCTATGTTTTAGTACGAATTTACATTAGATTTACACAAACTTTCTCTTCTCCCAAAAATAATGGGTGTACATTTGTACACCCATGTCCTTAACTGGCCCGCTTATGCGCACACACACACACACCCTCTATCCCATAGCAAGACACACATCGATGGACTAGAGAAAGACTCTCTCTGCAAAGTGTGGACCTATAATATCTCATGTACTTAGGGTATAAGCCAAAAAAAATCATATGACCAGTGTGCATCCATGTAAATTAATTCAGATCTAATCCCCAACCCAGCACCCATGCATCCACATAGATGACAACGATACCATGTCTACATGAATATGGGAGCTAACCAAAATAAATCTCATGGAAGATAGATGTGGATTGTCAATCATGTGGATCTTGGTGAGTCGAAAACTCTCATGTGTGGAAGGTATAACCTAGTTGCATGAGTCGGGGGACTTCATCGACAACGTCACCATCTACACCGTGGTGACATGATTAATCATGTGACTATGAAACCTGGGTATGGCCTCGTTACATGCACCTCTATATAAATCTTGGTTATGCTGGTCATAGTGGTAGTATCATAGGTAGCATCATGCATTTTAGGCCCACAAAAATGATGATGTGGCATCTAATTAAGGAGAAGAGATGGATTAGAGTAACATAGGTGGATACTGTATCATAGCGCATGTTACGAGAAAAGTAAATGGAAAATAAATCTTGTATGTAGGTTTACATTAAGATTCTACAAAATAATAAATTTGGAAGTTTATGATACTACTCTATAATATCACCCACTATAGAGATAGTATCATAGACAAGTATCATATGCATGATACTAGCATATAATGCTATGCATTAGAGCAAGTACAATAAGGTACAGTCAGCTGGCTATAAGAGATAAAATATTATAAATTTGCTTAGTTGGAAGAGAGAGATTAGGAGAGAGAAGAGGAGTGGGCTCTTATCTTGTAGCCAGCTCTAGCACGTGCCCCTAGGCACTATGTGAGACTAAAAGGTGGGCCATGTATTGTAAAAGTACTACACTTTTATAGCTCACTATTGTATATGTTGGCTCTAAGTTAGCTATAGATGACATGGCACTTGGCTTATAGCTAGCAGCTGGCTACACTATTGGAATTGCTCTTATGACCAGTCTTATATCGTGCATGGTAAATAAATTGCGTAGCACCTTCCCCAATAGCTTGATGAGGAATCATCACTTGAGATTTAGTTGGCGCATGATTCACCAGAGATTTTGTTTCTATCTCATTGGCTTCCGCAGCAAGTTTGAAAAGTTTTTTCCTTTAGTCTAAGCCCTTTTTTCTTTGGCTAAGTTGAACTTATAAATGCTCTCTTGCAATTTCCTTGTAATAACTTTGCATATCTTGTATAGCTTGTTGAAAGATATTGATTCTCTTGTCCATGTCTGCTTGGTTTGAGATGATTAAGATGTGGTTGTCACCAGTGGACATCTTGGGTGGAGAGAAGGAAGTTCCAACATCTTCTGATCTAACATATCCCTTGGGGATTTTGTTTTGTGACCTTGAAATGGAGTTAGCTTGGCTTGACTTGAGCCTTGGCCTTGATGTGACTCTCTTGCTGAGGTCAATTGATCACCAACGTATAGCGATCTTCCGAAGAGTCACATAATCTTGTGAACTGTCAAACCCAATTTTGTTTTGCACATGCTGCAGAATACACATTGTCACATTAACATGATATTCACACATGCTCCGTAGATTGTAGTTGGTACCAATCTGTGATCTTACTACATGCGTAAACTTGCCATTTTGGGAGCTAGTCAAGGTGTAGCGTTGAGATGGTTTTTTTGAGCAGTGTTTCTGAATGAATTGATTGGTAAACCGACTAATGTTTTAGTTGATGAAAATTGTACATGATTTGTTGGGGAAAGTGAGAAACTACTTACGTTTGTTCTACGGTTTTTCATTATACACATCAGTCGAATTGAATGGATTCATGTACTAAGAAAAAGAGCTCGCTCAACATTGAGCGAGAACAACTGGCTCGGCAAGACGCCCTTTTCGTTCAATGTACTCATATTGAGCGAGGGAGCTGCCGATCGGTACCGGAAGGCTTGCTCCCGTCTCGATCTCTCGATTGCCCATTTTCTGAATTCACACCCTCATCATCCGGATCCTATGTTCGCGCATATGGCGATGATCTCCAGTGGAACATCAGGATCCACCTATGCACTTATTTGCGCATCTGCCTATTTGCACACTCTGTGAGAGGGCCAATGCTGTTTCTAATTACACATGGCCTCTGCTCTAACTCTGACGATGCCCAGTTTCCGCGTTCATCGACATCAGATGATCAGAACGCGCAGCAGTAGTATACGAACCGCCTCCAGGCCGTCTTCTTCTTCCTGGCGGCGGCGGCCGCCGCGACGGCCGCGGCGGCGGCGGCCTCCTTCTCCTCCAGGGGCATCGCCGGGGAGCCCATCTCCCTGAGCATCTCCCACATGACGTGCACGTCGCGGTACTCGCACGTCCTCACCTCCTTCCTCAGGTTCCGCAGCCCTGCAGCGCAAGCGAACCGATCGATCAGAAACAAATCCAATAGCTTCGAATTAGGCGGAATATATTGCCGCCATTGGCAAGAAATTCAAGAGGACGATCGATGATGTAAAACAGAAGAGCTGAACTTACCGGCTGTTGGGCGGAGGCCGAGGCGGGCGGCGATTGCGAGCCAGATCTTCTTCGCCGGCACGGCGGACTTGTCCATGCACATCTCGAGTTCTTGATCGATCTCCTTCCACCCTCTTCAAGAAAAGCTCCTCTTTCTGAAACTATCACTCTCTCCTCTGCTAGTCTTGTCACGCGCCGCCGAGCAGCAATCAAAACCAGTGATGGAAGAAGCTACTAAAGCAGCTGTTGCTTGCTTGCCGCCTGCCTGCCGAGTTGTGGGCTTGTGGCCAGTTCCGCCGCGGCAGCGAGCTTTTATAGCAGGGGATCACAGGAGCCGATCGGGAATGGGACAAGGGGGGACATGCGCGTGCGATCGGGAGCTTTTTGGGCGCGGCGTCGCCATCAGGTTTTGACGGCCCCGACCGGGACGGGTCGTGAGGTGGCGCCACTGTACCACAGGTTTTCGCAGCTTCCGCGCGGGTTCCCTCCAGATCGCGGCGCCGCACGGGAAGCTGCCGCGTGCTCCGATCCGACGGCCGTGAGCTGGTGGAAACACACAAAGTCCAAATTTTATTTCGGTTTGGCCTTCTCATTCGTCCGTCCAGGGTCTCGAGAAACGGAGCATGTATCGTATCGTATTGTGTAGGATCTCTTCTTCACGTGCTTGTTAGTACTAGTTTTTTTTTTGTTTACTCTAGGTGTGGCGTGACGGCGCGCGGTCATGGTACTTGTCTCTGTGTGTGTTGATTAAGCCGAGTAAACCAATGGATTAGCGGTTGTGTAGGAAGACAGTTGGCTGTGCATTGGACATAACTACTGAGTGAGTGACGGTAGCTGTGCAGGAATCACGTGAAAACGTGATGAAGTGTCGCATTGAAAAATCACCAACAAAAAAAAACAGCTGCCACTGCTAGGATAATTGAGAATTAGGCGATCTTCAATCTTCACTGGTAGGCCGAACCAATGAATTAGATACTCCGATCTTGATCTCCAGCAATCAGAAGATACAGCTCGATTCTGTTCAGGACAAGCCTAAAGTGCTCAACCGGTCATCCAAAGCTAACTAGTGCTCCCATGAAGAAAAGAAAAAGACTTCTCTCCGAAAATATCGTACATCACTGACTCCACTTGGGGGAACCACTGGAGGCCTCTGGAGATATGCCACAGTACGTGTGGGAGTGCCTCTGCCGGTGAGTGGTCTACTTGCTCTCGTCGCCGACTCACGTTCGCACATGTCGCGCCGGCCTCGATCCGGTGCACGCACGCACGCCTGCTTGCTTCCTTTTACTTCAGTTGTAGTACGACAAGAGCACGAGGCTGAATTCCGCGGTGGAGCCGAAGATAATGGAAAACGTATGTTATGGCAAGTGTGCATTTCCTACATGCAGCAAAAGCCTTGTACTAGCTGACATAGACGGTTCCAGCTGATATTTGCTTTGTGTGATCCGCAGTGCCGTATTACGGAGAGTAGAGCTTTTCTTGATGCCATGCACCTCGCCGGTTCTCTTTCGCGAGTGCAGCTTGGCTCTAGTTGTCCAGTTGAACGCTCGATTGCATGCGTTGATCGAGAGTGGGTCGCTCTCGGGCGTCGCGGTCGCCGATGTGAACACAAAACGCTGCCGATCGAGACGCTGTTGGTGCTGGCGTCGTCCGTGCATGCACCGCGGGTCCTCGGCCAGGGTGGCCAGCATGTCCTGTGGTGTCAGCGTCCCGCCGTCTTTTTCCTCATCTCCGCGTGCTTGCTTCACGAATAGATAACTTCGCTTTGTGTCATACAACACTGTCTACTGGCTACAACCTATACATGCATGTAGTCCTGTTAAAAGGACTAGGGCTGGTTTGATTCAAAGGATTTCTACAAAACTTGTGTAGGATTTTTATTCACAGAATTTTTTCTTTCTATAGAGATCATTTGATTCAAAGGATTAAACCCCCCAAATTCCTATGGATGGCTTTTCTATACTACAATTTCATAGGATTTCTAGAAAGAGGTTAGATCTCTTGGAAAATTTGTTATGTGCTTATGAAAACTCTAATATGTACTCAATCTCTCTATAGAAATCTCCTGCCTTTTCCTGTGGTGCAACCAAACGAATTATGCAGCCAATTCCTGTATTACATGTCATGAAATACTATTTCTGCATTTTTCCTATTCCCGTGCTTTTAAAATCATTTGAATCGGGCAGACAATTAATATCCTGAAATCTTGAAAAAAGTTGTTTGTCTGATTCCAGAAGCTCATACTACCATCTCTGGACGGGAGCTGGCCGCTGGCCAAGCACAGATTGTGCATGCGCTTAGCTGCATTTCCCATTTTGGCAACGAGTTGCACGCGACGCCACTGGTAACCACTAGCACCGCGCGGGCGAGGGTTGCAGGTACTACCTTTATTCACAAAAGATACCGTAAGTTTGATTAAATTTAGATATATCTAAATAATCTTCAGTGTATAGATATATCTGAATTCAGATAAATTCTACACACCCTTATATAAATAGAGGGAGTATAACTTAACAGTTTGATCTGAGACCATGCTGGAAGATTCGAAAATCGGAAGTACCATCTGGACCGTGAACACGCTTGCATGCGCATGGCTCTCTACTCCTTGGGGTTTGTCTGCATGAATTAGGTCAGTAGGAAAATACAAGTAGCTGCTTAAGAGCACCTCCACTTGGCCCCTTTAAAGCACTCCAAAATGGCGTTGGCGGTGTACCAGACCAAAAAAAAAAAAACGCCCAGCCACTACCCCTGCCCCCCACCCCCCTCAAAGCCTGATTTCAACCGACACGGGGCATTTTTTCCATCCGACGCTCCCAGGCCGCACCCAACCCGAGGACGACGGGGGCGGGGGAGGGGGGGGGGGTAGATGGAGCTGAAAAGCAGGAGGGCTAGCCCTGTTGGCGAGAGTGGGGAAACATTCCCTCCTAAAATTCCTTTTTCCTCATGTTTCCCCTCTATGTCTCTCATTTACCGCCGAGCCGCCATCAGTCCCGCCACTTTTCCTTCCCGCTCATCACCGCCTTGCCTCCTCACCGAGATGCCGCCGAATAAATTTGTCGTCCCTCGCTGCACCGATCAAGACGTGCCACAACACCAAAAAGACGAGGTTGTTGAAGAAGCGTCCGACAGGCTCACCAACGCGTAGTGGTTGGTGGAGGATGGCCCATTCGAAGGAGAACAAGGCCAAGACGGCCATGGACAAGATCTTGGAGGGGATTTTTTCGTCGCCTCACGCGTGCCTATGGGGGTGCCAAAGCAGCGTCTCATCACCGGCAAACAACTCACCGGCCAACCCTGGGGTCTCACTATGGCCAAGGGCATGGGACACCCCTAACGAGGTTCTCGTCGACGCCCAAGTATCCCGACATCGATCCCCACGGCGGCTTCAACCCCAGGTACTTCTAAGATAACCAAAAGTAGTATTTGCAGTTTTTCAAATGTACATAATTCAATTACTTTAAACAACGAAGACGTTGTAAGGGGTAGAAGCGATTATGGTTCTCAGATAACCGAAAGTATTTTTTGCAGTTGCCTCCCATGATGTGTTGTACATGTAGAAGGTTTGGCAAGACTGCCATAATAAAGTAGATATTTTAAGGAAAATATTTATCTATGATTTGGCATTACTGAATCTGATCAAAATGATTATCCATGACTAGAATTATAGAGTTTAGATATAGAAATCAAGCATTAGTTCTTACTTCTTATAGTCAGCTTGAAACCTAATTTGTATTTAGTTGGTCATGTCTTCAGCAGAACGTATACACATACAATACATTCTATAACACACACACACACACACACACACACACACACACACACACACACACACACACACACACACACACACACACACACACACACGCACGCACATTCTTTGCTTTTTAAAGATATTCGATGTAAGATATTTAGGCTATGAGGTGTGCTTCCGTGTACCCCCAACACAAATTTCTAAATGACAGCATGGTCTTTTGCCTAATTAGTAATTATTCTGATTAATTAGGCTGGCCCGCCTAAATCAGATCCAAGTCCATATACCCAATCGTATATGATGATAGCCTAATTTCATATCACCTTCATGGGATGGAAGCTAGCGATGGAATGGGCCCAAAGAAGCCGTTGTCCATGAGCACGAGCATCTCGAGCTTGCGTCCCACATAGAGCTCCCGTGGCACGGACCGGCGAGGTGGTCCTCCCACGTGTAGGGCGCCCGTGAGGTTGTTCTAGTAGTTGCATCACGAACCCTAGGATCGCGCCGCGGAGGTGGTCCCTGAACAGGTTGAGCAGCTTCAAATTACTATGCTTGGACAAACTATTTGTATCTCGCCACGAAGCTCGTTGACGCAGAGGTCGAGCTATTGCATGCTTCCCATGTCCTTCAGCTATGGTGGTATCTCACCGCCGAGTTCATTGATGAAAAAGTCGAGCTACTGCATACTCGTTGACGGAGAGGGGAAGAGGTCAGAGAGTTTGTTTTTGGAGAGCTTGAGACGGCGGAGGAGCGGGAGGGAGGGGATAGAGGCGGAGACTTGGCCGCAGAGGGAGCAGCCGACGGTGATGAGATTGGAAACGGTGAGCTTACACGGTGGTGGTGTCGCAGGTGAGATAGCCTAATTAACTAAGGATAATTAGTAATTAGGCAAAAGACCATACTGTCCTTTGAAAGTTTGGGGAGGGGATACATGGAAGCACTCCTATTTAGGCTATTCGCTGTAAGATATCTGAATAGTTGACATTATCATCCAAAAGTACATATTAATTCATTGTTGTTGAGTTGGGTTATAAGTTAATTATTTACAAAATTCAAATATATTTTGAGTAGAGTTTTGTATGCGTGCAAATATATATATGCGATTTGTGTATATATACAAAAAAAAATTACACTAGACGGCTGCTTCTGTCTTCCGTGTACACGGAAGCTCTCCTCTTTACATAATCTGACATGTTACAGCCTTCAGATACTGTAAGAATGATTTTATAGTGCACATTTTTTAGTATATGTGGTTCATTTCTTGTAACTACCGAAAGTAAGGAGTTAATAAAGCAGAAACTAAATTTGGAAATGTATAACAGAATAGGACGTTTAACATCTTCACAAATGGGTCTAGGCAGATGAGCAGACAGATTTGAACTTGTAGGGAACTTTCCCACCCGGTAAACACTCTAAAAGCTTCTACATAGATATTTAAGGGACAATCTACTCATGTCGGCACTGGAATGGTAGAAGTGTAATGCACATCCAATTGACAAAACCGAATTAATGATAAACATTCATGCACCCTAGAACCCTCCTTTTTATATATAAAATGTTAGAACCATCATGCCCATATATTGTTCTTATATGTTCGCTTCTTCATATTTAGATTATACATTGGCAATTTCTATGAATCTTAATCTAATGTGCATATTAAATTTAAATAGGCATTATTAGTTAATCTGCATTTAATATTTCATTAAAGTTCTCAGCGCCCATACTTTGTATCTTCTAAGTAGGATGTTAGATATTTTTTGTAAACAAAATAAGATGTAGTTTGTTTTATGTGTTGCATATTGTAATGTAAAAACATAAGAACAAAAATTCTTACTGTTAAATTTTAATATCTTTGTACGGAGGAGCAATGATTAGTTAATACTTTATAAAATACATATAAAACCATTATCATGTTGATTTCTAGGAGTGGCTTCATTTAAATAGTAGAATCAAATATATTACATAGATATTTAGAAAAAAGAAGATATAGAAGTGTGAGTCGTGTATGGTTCGTACTCTTATAGAGCATTGCCGACTAGGTGCATGTTTGCACAATTTCATACCAGAACATATGTGATTTTCTGACTCAAGATAACTTCATACTTACATACATTTGAGCTTTAGAATATTGTGCGGTTATAAGATACAAAACGTACAACTTTTGAGGAATAAGTTAATTCTAAGGTATGCTTGATGAAGATGTGTAGGTCTTGCATACGGTGGCTAATTACACAATAATCTTAGTACATTGAACACCTATAGTTGGACTCCACTATTTCAGAAATATGGATGTTGTCCATCCTTCTAAGATATATGCACAGGTTTGCAGAACAAACTAACATCATTTGCATAGTGTAACATTGAGAGGAGTGTACTAGCTAGCTTCTAGCGGTCTAGGTTGTTTCCTTTTTTTGGAAATGAGAAAATTAATGGTAATATCTAAATGATTCTTATTATATAAAATTCTCTGGTCTCTGAAATGATGACAATATTTTAAATTCATGGTACCCTTAAACAAATAAGAATTGTTAACTTTGTTTTGTCGATGAACTTTTTGAACTACTAACACCATGCGTGTATTGAAAAAAAATTGTAACCACAGAGCTACGTTCTACTAATTATGATGATGGTAGTTTGCAAAGTATCTTTACGAAACATAAAAATCCATGTTAAAATATTTTAAATTGTTTGAACGCAAAATTTGAGTTGATATTAATTATTCACTCAGTAGTACTCAGGGGTTATACTAAAGTTGGTGCACTACCACATTAAAGGAGCTATTTTTTCAAACCTCATGGCCGACCATCTGACCCTTATTTTTTTTGAATTCCGGTATGAATGAAAACAGATTGTAGAAGACATGCTCATCAATATAAAACCAATCTCTGGGCAATGAATGGCTCTGATTTAATCTTTGCATGTCACCGTGTTCATTGGTGTATTTTGCATACCACTTTTTTTTCACAAGTTTAAGAAGGTGTTCATATTTTCTAAGATATGTATTTGACCAAGAATTGGTCCAAATATATGAGAATTGCTTGACATAAAAATAGCATCACTCGAAATTGTTTGCAATATGAATCCAACGTATATTGTTTTCAAAAAGAATGTGTGCTTTATTCATTGAAAAAGAGGGAGTAGTGAGAGCAGGAATATGGATTTTATACAACATGCCAGAGAAATCATGGCCAGTGAATCGTTCAATCTATGTATGTACGCCTATCTACACTGGTAGAAAAATGGCCTTTAGTCGCGGTTCGTAACTGCCATTAGTCGTGGTTGCGCAACCGCGACCAATTAAGCGCGACTAAAGGCCCCCCTTTAGTCGCGGTTGCTTACGAACCGCGACTAAAGGCCCGTCCACGTGGGCGGCTAGCGTGCGCCTGGGCGAAGGACCTTTAGTCGCGGTTGGTGTCCCCAACCGCGACTAAAGGCTATTTCGTTAAATTTTTTTAATTCATTTGGATTTCTAATTTTTTTTCACTCCGTTTTTTTTTCTTTTTTTTTCAGAATTTCTCTTATTTGCATAGCTTAGTCTCTATCTCTAACTACACTTATCTCTAGTCAAATTACTTACTCGTGGTCAAACTTCCCGCTCGGTCACCCATCCTCTCACTACTCCACCTCTAGCACGCTTAACTTTCGAGTTCCATTCCGTTCCGCATCCAGGTGCTTCGCGCGCATGTATGTGATAGTAGTATCTTATTAATCCTATTAACATGTTGATCGATGTCACATTTCTTTATTGTTTGAATTTCAAATAATTCTTTTAATAAACAAAAGTAATGATGTAATAATAATATTGAATAAATAAATAAATATTAACTTTTTAATTTGTATTATTTTTAATTTTATTAATTAATTAAATATTTTTTTTGCCAAACCTAAAATCTAAAAATTTGAAAATCTAAAAATTGGGTAAAAATGATAGTAATCTTTATGCAGAATGAAATTATTAATTTTAGGTTTTAAAAAATTAAAAAAATATAAAATCCATAATTTATAGAAAAAACTAAAATCTTACTGCTTTTGTATTTCCATTTGGAATTTTGAGAATCTAAAAATTGGCTAACCGGGTAAACCCGGGTGAATTCGGATGTAACTTTTTCCCAGGATTTTTTTTGATATATTATACGTTTTTTTCCGACGTCGTATGCAAAAGTTATTGCGGTTTTACCATTTTTTTAACTTTTTTTGCAAAAAAAGTGGAAATTCGAATTTCTTAATTTCTCCGAATAGTAGGTTGCATAACATACAAGAATCTGAAAACTATTTTTTTTTGAATTTTCTATCATTTTCTTTTGTATTTTACAAACCAAAAGAAGGCGATCCATCGGGGGGGGTGCAGGGTGCGTGGGAGTAAAAAAACTCGGAAAAACCTTTAGTCGCGGTTGGGGACACCAACCGCGACTAAAGGGGTACCTTTTAGTCGCGGCCCCAACCGCGACTAAAGGTTTTTCCGCCGGCCGCATCCCTCCATAGCCCTTTAGTCCCGGTTGGTGTTACCAACCGCGACTAAAGGGGTACCCTTTCGTCGCGGATGGAGCATTAGTCGCGGGTCCCCTCCCGAACCGCGACTAAAGCCCTCTTTAGTCGCGGTTCGAATATTTTCGGGACTAATGGGGGTGGACGGAAGCCTCTTTTTCTACTAGTGCTAGATGGCGACATCGTAATCCATGAAATAGAAGAACCAGTTACAAGTCATTGTTGATGTATTGGATGATAAAAGATTTGGTAGACATGTTTGCTTGATTGTCGTGAGATGAGGTTTGTTGAAGAATAATATGAAGACTCCTCGCGAATATGTTATGTCTTGTTGCTTAGTAGCTTGATGAAAGCACTTTTTTCTAGCTTAGTATGTGTGTATGTTTTCCATTGTTCTCATGTATAAAAAGTAATGCTATTTCAGTAGATGAGATCAGTTGATCACCAATTGTTTGGCGATCTTCTGGAGAGTCCCTTAATCCTCTGAACTGTCAAACACAACTCTGGTTTGTATATGCTGCAGAGAATACACGTTGTCACATTAATGTGGTATTGGCATATGGTAGATGTACGTGCTTGGTACCAATCCGATCTTAATTACAGGTATAAAACTTGGCATTATGGGGGGCAATTAAGGTGTAGTGTGGAGATGATAATTTTCGGTGCAAATTCTACTGGACTTGCTTGGGAAACCGGATGATGCTTTAATTGATGAACAACACCAAGATTGATCGGAAGAAAGTAGAAGTATGTTTTTTTCCTACAGTTTCATTTTTCATGAAATGTGAGGCTATAAGCATACTAAGAGCATCTCCAGTCGCGTCCCCCAAACCATCTCCCAAAGAGCGCCGGATCGAGCGTTTGGGGGACGTGTTTTGTTCGTGCCGCGTTTGGGGGACGTCGCACCCCAGCCGCGTCCCCCAAACTCCGCCCCCAGTCAGAAATTCAAATAGTTCGCATTTAAAAGAGATCGTTCCCGCCGAATCGTCGTGATCAGAGTAGCGGCGATCAAAGTACTGGGCGCGCGATCATATTACAGACCGGTGGTGCATGCTAAATTAGAAGAAGAGGTTGGCCGACGGCGACGTATCCTGAGTCGACGTAGGCCCGTCGATCACGATCAACCGGTGTTGTGCATGCTCCGTCTGCTCCGTCGCCGATGCAGAGGCAGAGGCCGACGCAGGTGTAGCAGTAGAAGACACGTCTACCGGCTCTTGCTCCGCGGTTGCTGCCGCTGCTGCTGCCTGCGCGCGGCCGCAGCCTCGGCCGCCGCCATTTTGGCTTCGATGTCGTCGAAGATCTGGCTTTGAAGAAGTTGTGCGCCACCCGCGTCCGGGGCGATATTTCCTCTGTCGACGCTCTCAGCAGGGACATGTCGTCTCTGCTTTTCTTGAGCTCCAACTTCTTCTCTTGTCTCTTGAGCAGCTCCGCCCACCTTTCGTCGGCCTTTTTGTCGCGGGAGAGGAAGGTCGAGGAGACGTCGGCGAGGCATTTCGTGATCGACGCCTGCGTCTTGTCAGACGACGCAGCGTCGGCCAAGGCGGCCTTGGCAGCCTTGTTGCCAGTAGGACGCCCTGCCGACGTTGCCAGCGGCGCGTCCAAATCAATAGCGTCCTTCCCCTTGGACAACGACAGGAGCGTCAACTGCCATTTGTGGTTCGTTTTAAGCTTGCTATAGCAATGCGTCAGCACGAACGACTTATGCCCATCCGAGTTCCTCCGGTAAACCTCCATGGCCCTATCAAACTAACCAAAGAAAGCTGAATCATTTCATCAAACACAATGTAGGCGCTACAGACTATGTAAGAAAGAGTCGTACCAGTTGGGAGACGTCGGCGCCGCTGTCGCCTCTGGTCTCTAAGTCGTGATGGTACCCATGGAAGGAGTTCACCGACGCCTGGATGATGGCCCATCGCGTCGACATTGCCTTTTGGCTCCTCTTCATTGTCACTTTGTTGTAGTCGCTGTTAATGAGCTTGCGCTCATCGAACTCGGCCTTGATCCTCGCTCAATACTTCCCGTATTTTTGGTTGGCGCCGATGATGGAGTCATGGCTCACCTGCGCCCACGACTCGCACAGACATAGATCCTCCAAAACCGTCCACTTGGGGCCTCGTGTGCCCGACGCCTTCTTCTTCTTCCTAGTCCTCACGCCGTCGCGTCTACCTCCACGAGATCATCATCACCGGCACCCTCTTCGTCCTCTTCCTCGCCGCCCTCTTCGTCCTCGTCCTCGTCCTCGTCCTCCACCCCTCCTCTTCCTCCTCCTCCTCGTCCTCACGCTCGTCCTCCTCCTCCTCAGCACCGGCGCCGTCGAATTCGAGCGGCCCCCTGCGGCCAGCGAACGGGGCGCCGTCCGGACCGGGTCCTGGCTCGCGCTGAGACGCTTGCTTGTACGCCGGGGAGTAGAGGTTGTTGGGGTTGAAGCCGCCATGCGGCAGCGCATCCTGGTAGTGGGGCGACAAGTTAGGCGTCACACACCTGGGAGTGGCGGAGGGGCCGTCGTTGTAGAAGGCGGATGTCGACAGAGAGATCACTCCCGGAACATACACCGGCCCGGACGTACTCCATGAGCTCGCGTTGGTGGCGGCGATACACCCGGCCATTATGTGCTGGTGCTGGCGCGCCGCCAGAGCCTTCTTCTCCTGCTCCGCCGCCCTCCGACCTTTCCGCTCTGACGTCGCGATCTTCCGGCGCAGACAATCTTGCTGCCATTGATCATCGGTCCATCCTTCCGGCTTCTTCTTCGGAGCCGACACCTTCCGCGGCTTCGCGAACGGCGCTTTCGCCCCTTTCGTCCCATTGCCCGGCGGCTTCTTGGCCGCTTTCTTGGCCATCTTTTTGGGGGCTGTCGGCGACGCCATGGAATGGGCGGCGGGTGGACGGCGGGAGTGAGAAACAAATCGGCGGGATAGGAGAAATGAATCGGCAGCAGGATATGTGTTGGAAGGCCAAAAATGCGCTGCGGGATAGACGCGATGTGGCGGGAGGGGCGAGATTTGGCGGGAGTGGGAGACAAATTTTCCCCCGCTGACGCGTTGGGCCCACGCCGCTTCGCATCGCTTTTCGTTGTGTCCGGCGTGCCCGGTGCGTCCCCTATGAGACGGGGACGGGCTCGGGGCGCCGGACAAAATTCGGGTTTGGGGACGCGGCTGGAACGGTTTTTTTTTTTTATCCTGCGCGCCCCAAATAGTTTTGGGGGACGGTTTGGGGACGCGACTGGAGATGCTCTAAGCATCGGTAGAATGGATTCAATAAGAGCTCTCTCAAACATTGAGAAGCACAACGCAGTGATTCTAGATAGTCATGAGCGTCCCGTTTCGGGTAAGAAGAATTTGATTGCTTTGATGTATGCTGCCTGTCTCGGTTGCCCATTATCTGGATTCGCGTCCTCATCATCTGGATCCTATGTTTGCGCATGTCGATGATCTCCAATGGAACATCAGGATCCACCTATGCACTTGCGTCCGCCTATTTGCACACTCTGCGAGAGGGCCAATGCTCACATGGCCTCTCTGGCTCTGTGCTTTAACTCTAACGATGTCCAGTTTACGAGTTTGTCAGTTCCTCGACATCAGAACGCGCAGCAGTAGTAGGCGAACCGCCTCCACGCCGCCTTCTTCTTCCTGGCGCCGGCGGCGGCCATGACGGCAGCGGCGGCTGCTGCCTCCTTCTCCTCCAGGGGCGCCGGGGAGCCCATGTCCCTGAGCATCTCCCACATGACGTGCACGTCGCGGTACTCGCACGTCCTCACCTCCTTCCTCAGGTTCCTTAGCCCTGCAGCGCAAGCGAACCGATCCATCAGAAACTAATCGCCGAAGATATGGCCGCCGTCGGCAGGAAATCAAGAGGACGATCGATCGTCGATCGATGATGTAAAACAGAAGAGTTGAACTTACCAGCTGTTGGGCGGAGGCCGAGGCGGGAGGCCATGGCGAGCCAGATCTTCTTCGCCGGCACGGCCGACTTGTCCATGCACATCTCGAGTTCTTGATCGATCTCTTTCTACTCTCTCGTCCCTCTCTTGTACTCTATTTCAGACTATCAGTCTGCTTGTCCTATCACGCGCTGCCGAGAAGCAATCAGAGCCAGGGATGGAAGTACTAGAGCAGCTGTTTCTTGCTTGCCGCCGGTCGAGTTGTGGCCAGTTTCGCCGCAGCAAGGAGCTTTTATAGCTGGGTCGAGCCAGCGGCACGGGAGTAGAGGACAAGGGGATATGCGCGTGTGATCGGGAGCATTTTTGGCGCAGCGTCGCCACCAAATTTTGACGCCCCCGACGGGGACAGGCCGTGAGGTGGCCGCGGTCCGCGGCACATTGTACCACAGGTGTTCCGTGTTCGCAGCTTCCGCGCGGCTTCCCTCGGGATCCTGGCGCCGCATGCGAAGCTGCCGCGTGCTCGGATCAGACGGCCCGGGCAGGCGTGAGAACACAGAAGTCAAAGTTTGATTTCAGTTTCGCCTTTTCTGTTTTGAGAACCGGAGGTGAGAGAGACCACGGTGTATGCATCGCATCGTGTACTCACATGCGTGCGATCATGTTACTTGTCGGTGTGTGCTGATTAAGCCGAGTAAACGATTCGATTAGAGGTTGAATAGGAACACAGGTGGTTCTGCATTGGGGAGAGATATTGCATGACTAGTGGAAAATGTGCACTTCTAACATGATGAAGTGTCCTACTGAAAAATCCACCGAAAATAGTTGGCACTGGAACGATACTCGTAGGCCTAGGAGTAATTAAGAATTAGGCGCTCTTCAATCATCGCTCCTAGGCCACGGCCAAACCGATGAATTAGATACTCCGATCATGATCTTCCAAAGCAGAAATCAGAAGGTACAACTATCTCATCTTCGGGACAAACCTGAAGTGTTCAACTGGTGATCGAAAGCTAGAGCTTCCACCAGGGAAAGACTTTTCTTCCAAAAAATCGCACACCACTGACTCCACTAGAGGAAACCACCGGAGGCCACTAGAGACTAGAGAGATGCCACAGTGTGGGAGTGCCTCTGGTTTAGTGGTCTACTTGCTCATCGCCGACTCACGTTTCAACCACCACTGCTAGCAAATCTATGGTGCACGTTACGCCACTAAATTTTATTTCGGTGGCGTATATCTACATGAGCCATAGAATTATCAAATTCCTGTGACGCATATACACCATATGCTTCACAGAATTTTCAAAAGAATAAAATATAAAATCAGGAAAAATCAAATAATCTGGAAAAAACTACATATTTGATTTTTTTTGAATAACTAGAAACATTACAAACCTATCTCAAATAATATTGAAATGAGAACCTCCGGCTAGGTCACCCATCCTCCAACCTAAGCACGATTAACTTCTAAGTTCTATTTAACTACCCCCTTGTGGTGATCCGATTTTTTCCCTCTACAATAAAAGTTAAAACATGCTCACTCCTTTGATTGTATGAACAATCACTTGCAGATTGTTTCATGCTCTAACCTTCTTGCACTTGTGAAAAGAGGGTGAAAATATGAAAGTGCATCTAGTGCCCCTAATGTGAGTTGATGATTAACGACAAAGAATAAAGAGAATAATTGTTCATTGGGTATACACATGTGACCTACTAGAGTGAAATTGGTTTAATTAGTGGACGTTGTACCCTTCAAATGTTAAGGAGAAACGATGGCTTCAAGGTAGAAGACGGCAGATTTTTTCTAATATTTTTCGTGGTAGACTGACTTAAACCGGGAAGGGATGTGATTAGTAACTCTAACACAGTTCTTGTATGTTGTTTCTCTTCAACGTCTTTAATTTTTCCTTGCACTGTCGCTCATCACACCACTGCCCAAAATACGTGTTTCCCACACGAACTCATATGCATTATGGCGTTGCGTAGCTAGCATATGCGGTGCGCAAGTATGAATGTACGTATGTCAGTTGTTGCCCGATTGATTGTGATGTACACAATAATGATTTATAATATTATCTTTGTCTGATACTCCAGCAGTGTCTACCGCGTCTTTCAATCCAGTATGGCGGTGACCCGAGGCGAGCTAAATAAAATATAATTATGCTAAACTTTTATATTTATTTATAGTTTGTTATCATATTGTGATCTTAACAAATATATGTTGTGTACTACCTAGTTATCATTGTTAACCATAAAATACTTTATTTCAATTTGTTTCATTTATATAGTTGTAATTTATATCACTAATATTGTATCAAAGTATGAAAAAAAAAACTTTGTTTCATATTGACCTTAACAAGATACATAACCACCTTAAATGTGAAAAAGGAAAAATGCACACTTCTTGATTTTTTACGATTAATGAATTATATAGAGTACATGTATATTGGTTCTGATTAGTCTTCTATATTTTTATATCATTAAATAATATATTGGTAGAGATTCCAAAGTATCTTAATAGAAGTGTGAAGTCTATAGTTATGTAATAAATATGCAAAAACTTCTGGAGTAAAAAATGAACATCTGGCATGATCATTTTTCTTTCGTGGTCAAATGTGCCTAACAAGGTACAGTGGGTTTAGTAATAACTTGATAATATAGTGATGAGCAACACATGTTGTTGAAATAGCATCGCTTATAGTAATCACTGGCGAACACAGAAATATAATGGACAGTACTATTTATGTGGAAGCAAAATTCAATTATATTATACTAGTCATTAACCCGTGCACCTGCACTGGCTAGCTATTTCGTTAGGAACACATGGATATATTAAGATTCATGAGTTTTAATATGAATATATTCAGAGATTTATTACAAAAATTGTTTCCACGAATTCAAATATCAGGAAATCTATATGTACATATTTTAAAATCAAACTACCTGCCAATATACATTGTAAGTCGTATAGTCAATATATAGATACTTCTTCAGTTAGTTTTTATTATACTATTTGTATTGTTATTTTGAATATACGTAGACTCCAATAATAGCATTTTAGATCAATGTTGTTGCAGGGCAACTTCACACTTGTAGGTAGTATTAGTCTATATATTAAGTTTTAAAGTAGAGAGAATAAAATTATTAGATGCCATGATGTTCTTGACTGACTTCAATAGACCAGTCATGAACTTCTGTAAGTAGATGGTAGAATTCGGCTCTAGGATACAAATGAAAATTTGGAGGTATTTCCTCTGTTAACAATTACTTCACTTTGTCTGTTTATCCAAAAGTCAAACTTAGTTAACTTTCACTAAGTATTTATGCAACAATATTATCATCTACAATATAAAATATATTGCATCGAATCACCATAAAACATATTTTCATATCATATAGATGTTATCACCAGAATTTGACCGGATCAGAGGTGGGCCGCGATTGAAGATGGGCTTGAAGAATATACATGGAAGAAATACATGAATCGGCCTTCTATACCAAGTTTGGGCTAGTTTGCCCGTGTATCTGTAACATAGTAGGATACGTGTCGTTTAGAAGTTAGAGTTTAACCCGTGCACGGTTAGGTGCACGCCTGAATTAGAAAGTCCACGGATTATAAATTTGTATCTAGGGTTTATGAAATAAACAACAATCACGTTCACCACAAACCAATCTCGGCGCATCGCCAACTCCCCCGTCTCGAGGGTTTCTTCCGGGTAAGCACCATGCTGCCTAGATCGCATCTTGCGATCTAGGCAGCTACACGTTTATTCGTCATTCATGTGTTGCTCGTACCGAAGCCTTTTTGATGGCGAGCAACGTAGTTATCATAGATGTTTTAGGGTTAGCATTGTTCTTCGTATCATATGCTATCGTCGTGCAACCCTTAGGCATCTAGCCGCCCTTACACCTATCTTGGGTGTAAGGGCGGCACCCCGCTTGATCTTTATTTAGTAGATCCGATCCGTTATGATTGCTCCTTGTTCTTCAAGGATTAGTTTAATATCTGCATCGTTAGGCCTTACAAACGGGTTGAAGGATCCAGTGGCGCGTAGGGTGTAGTTTGCTAGCCCTAGACAGGATGTTCCGAGGATCAACTTCGTGTTGGTTTTTAGGCCTTGTCTAGGGTCGGTTTACGATCACCGTGCGTGGCCGCGAGGCTCAATCACGAGTAGGATGTTCCGATTATGCGGTGAAAACCCTAAATCGTAGTAGGTCGTTTTAGCTTTGTTTTGATCAAGCAGGACCACCATCTGATCGTACACCTCGTACGCATCATGGGTGGATCGGCTCCTTGAGCCGATTCACGAGGATAACCTGAGAGCCGATCGAGGCTCGTATTTAATGTTTACGTGTATGCCATGCGAGGAAACTAAGCGAGGCATCATCCAACACCTTCCTGACCAGGTATAGGTCGGGTGGCACGCCCTTGCATCAGCATCGGACGTGCGTGCCGAAGGCTTTGCGGGCCGTCGCTCGGAGGGACCAGGGCCAGCCGCAGTCCTGGGAGATTCCCGGCTCTACGGTGTTGCCCGTCGCTGCCCGCCGGTGGGTTTCTGACCGCAACACATTCTGGCACGGTCGGTGGGACGATCGTCGACGCCAACCGCATCGCCATCTACATCTGAGATGGCGGAAGGCACTCCAGTCAAGTACGAGGACCTGACCGAGGAGCTCAAGAAGAAGCATGACGAGATCAAAGTGGTCCTCGAAGCCGACCTCATCGGCTCTTTTCACAGAACCCGCTCACATGGCATCAGGTGGAAAGGGTTCTCACCTGAAGGCGCTCGATGGAGTGGACCTGTCCACCCCGTCAGAAGAACGCACCAGGTCTCCGCGTCAGGAGATTAACTTCATGGTGGCTCATTCGCTGCACCGACATTCTGAGAGCCTGGTGAACACTTTGGAGCGTGTCGCTCTGCGCGTGATCCAGGAAATCATGAGCCATCAATACTCTCCGTCAGGACCAGCTCTGGGGACTCACCAAGGAGAGATGCCACTCCAGTCCCGTCCACCGCTGCCGTTCGCATTGGCAGCACCAGAAGTGCCGAGTTCATCGGCATACGTCGTCTACAAGATCGGTGGTGACCCTAGTGACTACCAATTCTTGCATGAGGCGCCCAAGGAGATCCCTCACGGATACACGTGCGCATACGTGCCGGACTGCAGTAACTGGGCGCTCTCGAACCAGGCTGCAACCGTAGGGACTTCGGAACGAGCGGGAGGAACGTCGGGAACGGATCTTGAGAAGCGGACGTGGCTAGCTAAGTATGCCGCTCCGACAAACCTCCGAGCTCAGCTCCTGCGGTTGGCTCGGAGCTGGAAAATCAAGCATGGCTGGCTAAGTATGCCACCCCGGCGAATCTTCGAGTCGACGCCTGCAGCCATCACCGCGGATCAAATTTGTACAATTCTGAAAGACCAGTTCGGCATGATGCCGAAAAGGAGGACAATCGGCTATTCCAGGCCGTACCCCAACGAGTACGAGTTCATCCCGCTACCACCCAAATATCGGCTCCCTGATTTCACCAAGTTTAATGGATCAGATGGTTCCAGCTCCATCGAGCATGTGAGCCGATATTTGGCACAGCTGGGCACGATCTCAGCATCGGACGAGCTGCGCGTGAGGTTCTTCGCACAGTCCCTCACGGGATCGGCTTTCGGGTGGTACACATCGTTGCCACCGGACTCAATCCGGACTTGGAAGCGGTTGGAAGAGCAGTTCCACATACGGTATCACTCGAGAGGCTTCCGAGGCCGGCATTGCCGATCTAGCACAAGTACGACGAAGCGCGGGAAACGGTGGCGAGAATACGTCCAGCGCTTCGGGACCGTTAGGAACCGATGCTATTCGGTTCATGTGAGTGAAAAAGAAGCAGTCGAGTTGGCGGTGGTGGGTCTCTCATCATCGATCAAGGACGTGGCCTCCCAAGCAGACTACCCTTCACTGGTGCACATGGTGCAGAAGCTGACAGCATATGAACAGCGCCACCCAGATGTTTACCAGGATAAATTCAAGCGTGTGGTGGTCCTGGTTGAGGCAGATGAAGATGAAGGTGCTGCGGGAGATCAAGAGGTAGCAGTGGCTGAATGGACTCGGGGGGGCAAGCCCCGTGTCCTGTAAATGGGTGAAGCCACAAGGTCCTCCAAAAGGGTTTGACTTCGACGTGACCAAAGCTGAGCAGATTTTCGACCTCTTACTCAAGGAGAAGCAGCTAAAGTTACCCGAAGGCCACAAGATCCCCACGGTGCAGGAGCTGAACGGAAATCCATACTGCAAGTGGCATAACACGTTCACCCACGCCACCAACGACTGCAGGGTGTGGCGTCAGCAGGTCCAAATGGCGATAGAACAAGGGCGGCTAATTTTCAGCCGGTACGCCATGAAGGTCGACACACACCCCTTCCCCGCCGTTAACATGGTGGAGTGCACTTACCATGGAGGGTGCCAGCCAGGATTCTCGTGCAATATCAACATGGTAGGACCTGGGCACCACTCTGGTAAGGACGGAGATGAGGGCAGCTGCTCTCATAGCAAGGACACAGAGGAAGCCGCTCCAAGCGATCGGCTTCGTCACGATGGCAAGCGCTACATCACAGAGGGAGAAGTGAGGAACGTAAGATATCAGCGACCTCTCGCTGATCACCTCCTCAACAAGTATGTGGGTCAATACGACCAACGCCGGCGATACAACGACGATGATGAAAGAGATCGTCTGGCTAGGGATGCCAGGAGACACCGTCGGCATGATCGCGACGAGGAGCGATATGAGCGCCACGCCAAGGAAAAGTCGAGAGAGCAAGACGACGTGGATAGGCACTGGGACTGCCCCTTCTTCAGACACTGCTGGGATTCAGGAATGAGCCGATTGCCTACAATCGGCAAGCGCCGAGAATGTAAACAAAAGAAGAAGGATACGGCTAACGTGTCCGTGTTCAAACGTCTAGGGCCTCTCCCGCCTCGGAACAAGCATGCTGAGTCCGCTCGGGTGGAAGATCTCGAGGAACTAGAGGACGATGATGAAGAAGAAGACAAGTATCATCGGCCAAGGTGGTGCCCTGATGGGCTCATCCGTTCCCAAAAGCGAAGGGTTCAGCGACTACGTGGGTTGGAGGAAGCTGAGAGGTTATACCTGCACACGTTGAGGAAGGCGCGGCCTGATCTGGCCGCTAAAATTCAGCGAACCCTGGACGAAGAAGGTCGGCCACAGAGGAAAGAGTGGCGCCCCGGACAAAAGAAAGCCGATGATGAGACATCGGCTGGCACAAACATGGTGTTCATCCTTCCAATGGAGTTTAGTGCTCCGAGGATTAGACGAAGCACTGTGGCACAACTTGACTACGGCCCACGGCCGGTCATCTTTGAGAAGCCACGAGAAAGAAGCTACGGGCATCCGAAGGCCCTGTACTTGCGAGGTTACATCAACGGGCAGCCTTGTCAACAAGATGTTGGTGGACACCGGAGCGGCGATCAACATTATGCCATACTCCATGCTACGTCGGTTGGGACGCCGTAGCTCGGATCCGATCAAGACCAATGTGACGCCGAGCGATTTCAACGGCCAAGCATCCGACGCACAAGGTGTTACGAACGTGGATCTGACCGTAGGAAGGAAAACCGTCCCTACGACGTTCTTTATTGTCGACGGCAAGAGCACCTATGCTGTCCTACTAGGGAGAGATTGGATCCACGCCAACTGTTGCATTCCATCCACGATGCACCAATGCCTAATACAGTGGGATGGAGATGAAGTAGAAGTCGTCCACGCAAATGATTGATGCGTGTAATTGACACGTCCGTTGGGAACGCCAAGAGGAAGGCGTGATGCGCACAGCGGCAAGTTTCCCTCAGTTAGAAACCAAGGTTTAATCGAACCAGTAGGATTCAAGAAGCACGTTGAAGGTTGATGGCGGCGGGATGTAGTGCGGCGCAACACCAGAGATTCCGGCGCCAACGTGGAACCTGCACAACACAACCAAAGTACTTTGCCCCAACGAAACAGTGAGGTTGTCAATCTCACCGGCTTGCTGTAACAAGGGATTAACCGTATTGTGTGGAAGATGATTGTTTGCAAGAAAACAGTAAAACAAGTATTGCAGCAGATTTGTATTTCAGTATTAAAAAATGGACCGGGGTCCACAGTTCACTAGAGGTGTCTCTCTCATAAGATAAAAGCATGTTGGGTGAACAAATTACAGTCGGGCAATTGACAAATAGAGAGGGCATAACAATGCACATACATGTCATGCGAGAGAGAAGCTACAGGCATCTGAAGGCCCTGTACTTGTGGGGTTACATCAATGGGCAGCCTGTCAACAAGATGTTGGTGGACACCGGAGCGGCAGTTAACATTATGCCATACTCCATGCTACGTCGGTTGGGACGCTCTAGCTCGGATCTGATCAAGACCAATGTGACACTGAGCGATTTCAACGGCCAAGCATCTGACGCACAAGGTGTTCTGAATGTGGATCTGACCGTAGGAAGGAAAACCGTCCCTACGACGTTCTTTATTGTCGACAGTAAGAGCTCCTATGCTGTCCTACTAGGGAGAGATTGGATCCACGCCAACTGTTGCATTCCATCCACGATGCACCAATGCCTAATACGAGTGGGATGGAGATGAAGTAGAAGTCGTCCACGCAGATGATTCAGCCGAGATTTCAACGGCTGGCATGAACGTTTGGGAGACATCAGGCCAAGAGCCACTCTCGAGGCATCAATTTGGACGACTCGCGAGCGCATCGACGTGACAAAGGACGGGGTTAGGCTGGTTTTATCCACCGGCCCGACCGTGTAACAAGAGCAACATCTATGGACAAACATGGCGATGCCGATCCATGTGATCGGCCCCAAGGATCTATGGAGGAACATTGCACAACCTTCATCGAGCAAGCAACATGGAGGCCGATTCCAGCAATCGGCCAAAATTATCTTCACCATTCATTCTGCCTGGGTTCAACGTCAATCTAATGGGCAGTGGGTTTGCGTCGGCTGATGCGCTGGGAGAAATCCACATTGTTCCTAACAGAGCCGACGTTCACATGTTAGTGCCTTGGCTAACCACAGAGCCGATATCAGCAGTTACCTGGCAGAATCGGCTCGGGGGGCACCTAGTCAGATGAACATGTGCGATACATGTGCAGTGAAATATTGGGGGCCGATAGAAAAAATCGGCCCGTAAAAAAAAATTCTCATGAGGAACAAAGCCGATGCATAGCCATCGACTCTAGCACAACGACACAGGATCTACCAGTTGCGTGTTCAAGACATGAGGACCTCCAACTCTTTGTCAGAGGAGTTTTGGTTTCTAAAGCCGCCGGTGACCATCTGCAGTATCGGCTTTCAACGCAAGAGGGGTGATCGGCTCTGGCTGGCTCTGCATGGTAGCTTTCTCAGATATGATCGAGCCCAGGTCCATTTGTCTGAATTGCGTGTCCTCGTCTCTGTTTCGCCTTGACTGAGACTCGGGGGGCAGCTGATCTGGTAGATGCTCTGTTTCTAAAAGCTGATTGGAGTATCATCGGCTGGTCCTGCGTCGCAACCTTCTTCAAGGATGGTGAGTTTTTGCAGAGGAGGATCACCGGAGCTGGTGAGAGGAATTTAAGGACCCTCGTGAAGGAAAGGTTCTTCCATGTTATCCACCAGGTCTCAAAGTCATCAGTCGAAGAGTTGAAGGATACTGCGGCGGTTTCTGCTCTGCCACGACATGACCCGACGAAGGAAAAGCATAATGATTTTGGAAATGTCATTTCCAAAACCAGGGGGGCATGTGTTATCACCAGAATTTGACCGGATCAGAGGTGGGCCGCGATTGGAGATGGGCTTGAAGAATATACATAGAAGGAATACATGAATCGGTCTTGTATACCAAGTTTGGGCTAGTTTGCCCGTGTATCTGTAACATAGTAGGATACGTGTCGGTTAGAAGGAGTTTGGGCTCGTGCCCGGTTGGGATTATTCCCACATTAGAAAGTACCCCGGACTATAAATATGTATCTAGGGTTTATGAAATAAACAACAATCACGTTCACCACAAACCAATCTAGGCGCATCGCCAACTCCCCGTCTCGAGGGTTTCTTCCGGGTAAGCACCATGCTGCCTAGATCGCATCTTGCGATCTAGGCAGCACACGTTTATTCGTCGTTCATGCGTTGCTCGTACTGAAGCCTTTTTTATGGCGAGCAACGTAGTTATCATAGATGTTTTAGGGTTAGCATTGTTCATCATATCATATGCTATCGTCGTGCAACCCTTAGGCATCTAGCCGCCCTTACACCTATCTTGGGTGTAAGGGCGGCACCCCGCTTGATCATTGTTTAGTAGATCCGATCCGTTATGATTGCTCCTTGTTCTTCAAGGATTAGTTTAATATCTGCATCGTTAGGCCTTACAAACGGGTCGAAGGATCCAGTGGCGCGTAGGGTGTAGTTTGCTAGCCCTAGACAGGATGTTCCGAGGATCAACTCCGTGTTGGTTTTTAGGCCTTGTCTAGGGTCGGTTTACGATCACCGTGCGTGGCCGCCAGGCTCGATCACGAGTAGGATGTTCCGATTATGCGGTGAAAACCCCAAATCGTAGTAGGTCGCTTTAGCTTTATCTTGATCAAGCAGGACCACCATCCGATCGTACACCTCGTACGCATCATGGGTGGATCGGCTCTTTGAGCCGATTCACGGGACAACTCGAGAGCCGATCGAGGCTCGTATTTAACGTTTACGTGTATGCCATGCGAGGAAACTAAGCGAGGCATCATCCAACACCTTCCCGACCGGTATAGGTCAGGTGGCACGCCCTTGCATCAGCATCGGACGTGCCTGCCGAAGGCTTTGTGGGCCGTCGCTCGGAGGGACCGGGGCCGGCCGTGATCTGGGAGATTCCC
>NC_061510.1:377608477-377639435 GCF_022539505.1 Lolium rigidum
GTTAGTACTTGGTTTATGCTATGATCATGATCTCTTGTAGATTATGGAGTTAACTATTGCTATGATAATATTGATGTGATCTATTCCTCCTACATATGCATGAAGGTGACAAGTGTGCATGCTATGCTAGTACTTGGTTTAGTAGCGTTGATCTATCTTACACTAAAGGTTACTTAAACATGAGCATTATTGTGGAGCTTGTTAACTCCGGCATTGAGGGTTCGTGTAATCCTACGCAATGTGTTCATCATCCAACAAAAGTGTAGAGTATGCATTTATCTATTCTGTTATGTGATCAATGTTGAGAGTGTCCACTAGTGAAAGTGTAATCCCTAGGCCTTGTTCCTAAATACCGCTGAGTTACTACTGCTTGTTTACTACTACTTGCGTTACTTACCGCTGAGTTACTACTGCTTGTTCATCGTTTTATCGCGTTACTATCGTCTGCAATACCACCACCATCAACTACACGCCAAGCACTTTTCTCGCCACCGTTGCTACTGCTCATACTTATTTATACCACCTGTATTTCACTATCTCTTCGCCGAACTAGTGCACCTATTTGGTGTGTTGGGGACACAAGAGACTTCTTGCTTTGTGGTTGCAGTGTTGCATGAGAGGGATATCTTTGACCTCTTCCTCCCTGAGTTCGATAAACCTTGGGTATCCACTTAAGGGAAACTTGCTGCTGTTCTACAAACCTCTGCTCTTGGAGGCCCAACACTGTCTACAGGAAAGGAGGGGGAACGTAGACATCAGTATCCACTTAAGGGAAACTTGCTGCTGTTCTACAAACCTCTGCTCTTGGAGGCCCAACACTGTCTACAAGAATAGAAGCTCCCGTAGACATCAAGCACTTTTACTCGGCGCCGTTGCTCGGGAGGAAAGGTAAAAGGCACTCATACTACGGTCTCGGGTAAAGTATTTTTCTCGGCGCCGTCGTGTGTGTGCTCAAAGCTATTTCCTTTAGATCCTGCAATTGCATCTTGTTGTTTCTTGTTTACACTAGTTTGGCATAATGGACAACAATGAGCTTCTTATTCTATTTCCTGAATTAAAACATGGATTGTTTGGTGCGAAAATTAAAAAACCTATGAAATCTTCTTTGCATGCTGGTAGTAATATTAGTATGAACGCTTTGAACACCATTGTTGATAATGATATAGAAAGTTCTAAGCTTGGGGAAGCTGGTTTTCATGATATTTTTAGTCCCCCAAGCATTGAGGAGAAAATTTTCTTTGATGATACTTTGCCTCCTATTTCTGATGATGATAATGATAGTGGTCTTTTTGTGCCACTTACTGCTGAGAGTAAATGTTGTTGTGATTATACTATGCCTCCTACACTTGATGAGAATAATAATGATAGCTACTTTGTTGAATTTGCTCCCACTATTACAAATAAAATTGATTATGCTTATGTGGAGAGTAATAATTTTATGCATGAGACTCATGATAAGAATGCTTTATGTGATAGTTATATTGTTGAGTTTGCTCATGTTGCTACTGAAAGTTATTATGAGAGAGGAAAATATGGTTGTAGAAATTTTCATGTTACTAAAACACCTCTCTATGTGCTGAAATTTTTGATGCTACACTTGTTTTATCTTCCTATGCTTGTTACTTTGCTCTTCATGAACTTGTTTATTTACAAGATTCCTATGCACAGGAAGCATGTTAGACTTAAATGTGTTTTGAATTTGCCTCTTGATGCTCTCTTTTGCTTCACATACTATCTTTTGCGAGTGCATCATTAAAACTGCTGAGCCCATCTTAACGGCTATAAAGAAAGAACTTCTTGGGAGATAACCCATGTGTTATTTTGCTACAGTACTTTGTTTTATATTTGTGTCTTGGAAGTTGTTTACTACTGTAGCAACCTCTCCTTATCTTAGTTTTATGTTTTGTTGTGCCAAGTAAAGTCTTTGATAGAAAAGTAAGTACTAGATTTGGATTACTGCGCAGTTCCAGATTTCTTTGCTGTCACGAATCTGAGCCCACTGCCCTGCAGGAAGCTCAGAAAATTATGCCAATTTACGTGCATGATCCTCAGATATGTACGCAACTTTCATTCAATTTGAGCATTTTCATTTGAGCAAGTCTGGTGCCATTTTAAAATTCGTCAATACGAACTGTTCTGTTTTGACAGATTCTGCCTTTTATTTCGCATTGCCTCTTTCGCTATGTTGGATGAATTTCTTTGATCCATTAATGTCCAGTAGCATTATGCAATGTCCAGAAGTGTTAAGAATGATTGTGTCACCTCTGAATATGTCAATTTATATTGTGCACTAACCCTCTAATGAGTTGTTTCGAGTTTGGTGTGGAGGAAGTTTTCAAGGGTCAAGAGAGGAGGATGATATACTATGATCAAGGAGAGTGAAAGCTCTAAGCTTGGGGATGCACCCGGTGGTTCACCCCTGCATATATCAAGAAGACTCAAGCGTCTAAGCTTGGGGATGCCCAAGGCATCCCCTTCTTCATCGACAACATTATCAGGTTCCTCCCCTGAAACTATATTTTTATTCCATCACATCTTATGTGCTTTTTCTTGGAGCGTCTGTTTGTTTGCTTTTGTTTTTGTTTGTGTTTGAATAAATTGGATCACATCATGCTTGTGTGGGAGAGAGACACGCTCCGCTGGTTCATATGAACACATGTGTTCTTAGCTCATAATATTCATGGCGAAGTTTCCTCTTCGTTAAATTGTTATATGGTTGGAATTGGAAAATGATACATGTAGTAATTGCTATAAATGTTTTGGGTAATGTGATACTTGGCAATTGTTGTGCTCATGTTTAAGCTCTTGCATCATATACTTTGCACCCATTAGTGAAGAAATACATAGAGCATGCTAAAATTTGGTTTGCATAATTGGTCTCTCTAAGGTCTAGATAATTTCTAGTATTGAGTTTGAACAACAAGGAAGACGGTGTAGAGTTTTATAATGTTTTCAATATGTCTTTTATGTGAGTTCTGCTGTACTAGTTCATCCTTTTGTTTGCTTCAAACAACCTTGCTAGCCTAAGCCTTGTATCGAGAGGGATTACTTCTCATGCATCCAAAATACTTGAGCCAACACTATGCCATTTGTGTCCACCATACCTACCTACTACATGGTATTTCTCCGCCATTCCAAAGTAAATTGCTTGAGTGCTACCTTTAAACAATTCAAAATTTATTACCTCTTATTTGTGTCAATGTTTTATAGCTCATGAGGAAGTATGTGGTGTTTATCTTTCAATCTTGTTGGGCAACTTTCACCAATGGACTAGTGGCTTCATCCGATTATCCAATAATTTTGCAAAAAGAGCTGGCAATGGGATTCCCAGTCCCAAATTAACAAACTAAAAATAGACACTCCTCCATGGTATGTGATTGTTGGACGGCACCCGAAGGATTCGGTTAGCCATGGCTTGTGTAAGCAAAGGTTGGGAGGAGTGTCATCATAATAAAACTAAAATAAAAGGTACTCCTTCATGGTATGAGATTGTTGGCAGGCACCCGAGGATTCGGTTAGCCATGGTTTGTGAAAGAAAGGTTGGAAGGAGTGCCATCCAAAAATAAAATAAAATGGGAGCCGCTCTTTGAAGGTTTGTCCGGCAAGGGGTTAGAGTACCCGCTACCATTCGTTGACAACAACATACACCTCTCAAAACTTTACTTTTATGCTCTCTTTATGTTTTCAAAATAAAAGCTCTAGCACAAATATAGCAATCGATGCTTTTCCTCTATGAGGACCATTCTTTTACTTTCATTGTTGAGTCGGTTCACCTATTTCTCTCCATCTCAAGAAGCAAACACTTGTGTGAACTGTGCATTGATTCTTACATATTTGCATATTGCATTTGTTATATTGCTTTGCATTGACAATTATCCATGAGATATACATGTTACAAGTTGAAAGCAACCGCTGAAACTTAATCTTCTTTTGTGTTGTTTCAATACCTTTACTTTGAATTATTGCTTTATGAGTTAACTTTTATGCAAGACTTATTGATGCTTGTCTTGAAGTGCTATTCATGAAAAGTCTTTGCTTTATGATTCACTTGTTTACTCATGTCATACACATTGTTTTGATCGCTGCATTCACTACATATGCTTTACAAATAGTATGATCAAGATTATGATGGCATGTCACTCCAGAAATTATCTTTGTTATCGTTTTACCTGCTCGGGACGAGCGGAACTAAGCTTGGGGATGCCGATACGTCTCCAACGTATCGATAATTTCTTGTGTTCCATGCCACATTATTGATGTTATCTACATGTTTTATGCACACTTTATGTCATATTCGTGCATTTTCTCGGAACTAACCTATTAACAAGATGCCGAAGTGCTCTGTTCTCGTTTTCTCGCTGTTTTTGGTTTCGAAATCCTAGTAACGAAATATTCTCGGAATCGGACGAAATCAACGCCCGAGGTTCCTATTTTACCGGAAGCATCCGGAACACACGAGAACCGCGAGAGAAGAGCCACGGGGCCACCAAACCCTAGGCCTGGCGCGGCCGAGAGGGGGCCGCGCCGCCCTATGGTGTGGCCCCCGTCGGCCCTCCTGCGCCGCCTCTTCGCCTATATAAAGCCCCTGGATCAGAAAACCCGATACCAATTGACGAAACCCACGAAACCTTCCCGGAGCCGCCGCCATCGCGAAGCCAAGATCTGGGGGACAGGATCTCTGTTCCGGAACGCTGCCGGAGCGGGGAAGTGCCCCCGGAAGGCTTCTCCATCGACACCGCTGCCATCTCCACCGACATCTTCATCACCGCTGCTGCTCCCATGAGGAGGGAGTAGTTCTCCATCGAGGCTCGGGGCTGTACCGGTAGCTATGTGGTTCATCTCTCTCCTATGTAGTTCAATACAATAATCTCATGAGCTGCCTTACATGATTGAGATTCATATGATGATGCTTGTAATCTAGATGTCATTATGCTAGTCAAGTGAGTTTTACCTATGTGATCTCCGGAGACTCCTAGTCCCACGTGTGTAAAGGTGACGAGTGTGTGCACCGTGTGGGTCTCTTAGGCCATATTTCACAGTAATACTTACTCATTGAATGGCATAGTGAGGTGCTTATTTATATCTCTTTAAGATTGCAGCATGTTGTATCACAATTTATCCATGTGCTACTCTAGTGATTTGTTATTAAAGTAGTTTATTCCTCCTGCATGTGTGCAAAGGTGACAGTGCGTGCACCGTGTTAGTACTTGGTTTATGCTATGATCATGATCTCTTGTAGATTATGGAGTTAACTATTGCTATGATAATATTGATGTGATCTATTCCTCCTACATATGCATGAAGGTGACAGGGTGCATGCTATGCTAGTACTTGGTTTAGTAGCGTTGATCTATCTTACACTAAAGGTTACTTAAACATGAGCATTATTGTGGAGCTTGTTAACTCCGGCATTGAGGGTTCGTGTAATCCTACGCAATGTGTTCATCATCCAACAAAAGTGTAGAGTATGCATTTATCTATTCTGTTATGTGATCAATGTTGAGAGTGTCCACTAGTGAAAGTGTAATCCCTAGGCCTTGTTCCTAAATACTGCTGAGTTACTACTGCTTGTTTACTACTGCTGCGTTACTACTGCAGAGTTACTACTGCCTGTTTACTGTTTTACTGCGTTACTACTGCTCCAATACCACCACCATCAACTACACGCCAAGCACTTTTCTGGCACCGTTGCTACTGCTCATACTTATTTCTACCACCTGTATTTCACTATCTCTTCGCCGAACTAGTGCACCTATTAGGTGTGTTGGGGACACAAGAGACTTCTTGCTTTGTGGTTGCGGGGTTGCATGAGAGGGATATCTTTGACCTCTTCCTCCCTGAGTTCGATAAACCTTGGGTATCCACTTAAGGGAAACTTGCTGCTGTTCTACAAACCTCTGCTCTTGGAGGCCCAACACTGTCTACAAGAATAGAAGCTCCCGTAGACATCAGGCATAACAATGCACATACATGTCATGATAAGTACAGTGAGATTTAGTTGGGCATTACGACAAAGTACATAGACCGCCATCCAACTGCATCTATGCCTAAAAAGTCCACCTTCAGGTTATCGTCCGAACCCCTTCCAGTATTAAGTTGCTAAACAACAGACAATTGCATTAAGTATGGTGCGTAATGTAATCAATAACTACATCCTCGGACATAGCATCAATGTTTTATCACTAGTGGCAACAGCACAACACAACCTTAGGGGTTTCTGTCACTCCCCCAGGTGTCAATGCAGGCATGAACCCACTATCGAGCATAAATACTCCCTCTTGGAGTTACTAGCATCAACTTGGCCAGAGCCTCTACTAATAACGGAGAGCATGCAAGATCATAAACAACACATAGGTAATAACTTGATAATTAACATAACATGTTATTCTCTATCCATCGGATCCCGACAAACACAACATATAGTATTACAGATAGATGATCTTGATCATGTTAGGCAGCTCACAAGATCCAACAATGAAGCACAATGAGGAGAAGACAACCATCTAGCTACTGCTATGGACCCATAGTCCAGGGGTGAACTACTCACTCATCACTCCGGAGGCGACCATGGCGGTGTAGAGTCCTCCGGGAGATGAATCCCCTCTCCGGCAGGGTGCCGGAGGAGATCTCCAGAATCCCCCGAGATGGGATTGGCGGCGGCGGCGTCTCAGTAAGGTTTTCCGTATCGTGGTTTTTCGCCTCAGGGGTTTCGCGACGGAGGCTTTAAGTAGGCGGAAGGGCAACGTGGGGGGCCACACGGGGGCCCCACACTACAGGTCGGCGCGGCCAAGACCTGCGCCGCGCTGCCCTATAGTGTCGGCCCCTCGTGGCCCCACTTCGACTCCTTTTCGGTCTTCTGGAAGCTTCGTGGCAAAATAGGACCCTGGGTATTGATTTCGTCCAATTCCGAGAATATTTCGTTACTAGGATTTCTGAAACCAAAAACAGCAGAAAACAACAACTGGCTCTTCGGCATCTTGTTAATAGGTTAGTTCCAGAAAATGCACGAATATGACATAAAGTGTGCATAAAACATGTAGGTATCATCAATAATGTGGCATGGAACATAAGAAAATATCGATACGTTGGAGACGTATCAATGATTCAGCCGAGATTTCAACGGCTGGCATGAACGTTTGGGAGACATCAGGCCAAGAGCCACTCTCAGGCATCAATTTGGACGATTGCGAGCGCATCGACGTGAGAAAGGACGGGGTAAGGCTGGTTTTACCCACCGGCCTGACCGTGTAACAAGAGCAACATCTATGGACAAACGTGGCGATGCCGATCCATGTGATCGGCCCCAAGGATCTATGGAGGAACATTGCAAAATCTTCATTGAGCAATTCAACATGGAGGCCGATTCCAGCAATCGGCCAAAATTATCCTCACCATGCGTTCTGCCTGGGTTCAACGTCGATCTAATGGGCAATGGGTGTACATCGGCTGATGAGCTGGAAGAAGTGAACACTGTTCCTAACCGAGCCGATGTTCGCATATAGTGCCTGGGCTAACCACAGAGCCGATATCAGCAGATACCTGGCAGAATCGGCTCGGGGGGCACCTAATCGGATGAACATGTGCGATACATGTGAATCGGATGAACATGTGCGATACATGTGCAGTGAAACATTGGGGGCCGATAGAAAAATCGGCCCGTCAAAAAAAAAATTCGCATGATGTGCAGCCGATGCACGGACATCGACTTTAGAACTAAGGAACAAAGCCGATGCATAGCCATCGACTCTAGCACAAATTTCACAGGATCTACTCGCTGCGTGTTCAAGACGCGGATCACCTTCTGATTCCTGGAGGGAGTGAATAGTGAGAGCTTCCTCAGCGACGATGAGCCGATTTGGTGCCAGAACCTTCTCTTCAAGGACTTCCAACCCTTTGTCGGTTAAACCGATTGATGCTTCGTCTCCGATATCGGCTTTCAACGGAAGAAAAGGTGATCGATGGTAGCAAGTCTGCTCAGATTTGCTCAAGTTCGGGTCCATTAGTCTGAACTGTATGTCCTCGCTGCCGTTTTCGCCTTGGCCGAGGCTCGGGGGGCAGCCGATTTGGTAGGCACTCTGTCTTGGGAAGCCGATTGGAGTATCATCGGCTGACCCTGCATCGTAAACCTCTTCGGAAGTGGTGGGTTGTTGCAGAAGAAGATCACCAGAGTTGCTGGAAGGAGACCATGGCATGGGCATTGGGCGATGTTACACTTGGGTCCGCTGCAGTTGCAAACCTGCACGATTGACATCTGAGGTTCATATGGCCGTAGGTTGGATCTGTTCAAGCGGCGATTTGGGGATCTGAGTTTTACTCTTTCGGACCAGTCGCAGATCACCATTTGAAAAGACGATAGAATTGGCCTTGCTCGCGTATGGCAAGGGCCGATGCGCTGCTATCGGCTTCTAATGTGTTGATTCACTTCAAATCGGCTAAGTTGGAAAAGGGGACAGCATCAGCTGAGAAATATCTTCTTCATTAATAAAAGAGGATTTTTACAATGAAGAGCCGATTGCTCAAGAAAGGAAGAACAAAAGGAAGAGCCGATTGCTCAAGGACTACTAATCCTACATTACTAATCCTCGCTAGCATCATCGTCGGCATCGGATCTGCCGTCGGCGCTACTTCCGGAGAATTCCTCGTCGCTGCTGCCCCAGCCTTCGGCCGGAGCTTCTTCTTCCTCGTCATCATCATCATCCTCGCTGTCCGCCCAAGCGCGGAAGCGCTTCGCCGGCGGATACCCAGCGGAAGAGGAGGAATCATCCTCCTCCTCTTCTTCTCCTTCCTCGTCATCATCATCGTCCTCGCTGTCCGCCCACATGCGGGAGCGCTTCGTCGGCGGGTACCTGGCGGAGGAGGAGGCCTTTTTCTTCTCTACTTCTTCTTCTTTCTCCTCCTTGTCGGAGGAGATGGGGTTCGCCCCGGAGTGGAGGTCGTCTTCACTTTTGCCCTTCGGCGAAGATTGGAGGGAGAGGCCTGAGGAGGTAGAAGAAGAGGAAGACATTGCTACAGGGAAAGAGGGTTTTTTGGGCGCTGATGGACGGAATAGAGCAAGGGGATGAAGTGGCGAACCGTTCGGCACAGATAAATAAAGAGGGGATAGTGGAGATTTAATGCCATAACGGTTCTCGAGGACGTGATGCCGAAACTATCAATTCGTGCAGAGAAGCCAAGGAGGCGAGGCGAAATGATGAAAGATTCTGCCGCAGTTTTACTCTGCCATGACATGACCCGACGAAAGAAGGGCATAATGATTTTGGAAATGTCATTTCCAAAACCAGGGGGGCATGTGTTATCACCAGAATTTGACCGGATCAGAGGTGGGCCGCGATTGAAGATGGGCTTGAAGAATATACATGGAAGAAATACATGAATCGGCCTTCTATACCAAGGGCTAGTTTGCCCGTGTATCTGTAACTGTTGCGGTCAGAAACCCACCGGCGGGCAGCGACGGGCAACACCGTAGAGCCGGAAATCTCCCAGGACTGCGGCTGGCCCTGGTCCCTCCGAGCGACGGCCCGCAAAGCCTTCGGCACGCACGTCCGATGCTGATGCAGGGCGTGCCACCTGACCTATACCTGGTCGGAAGGTGTTGGATGATGCCTCGCTTAGTTTCCTGCATGGCATACACGTAAACGTTAAATACGAGCCTCGATCGGCTCTCGAGGTTGTCTCGTGAATCGGCTCAAAGAGCCGATCCACCCATGATGCGTACGAGGTGTACGATCGGATGGTGGTCCTGCTTGATCAAGATAAAGCTAAAAGGACCTACTACGATTTGGGGTTTTCACCGCATAATCGGAACATCCTACTCGTGATCGAGCCTCGCGGCCACGCACGGTGATCGTAAACCGACCCTAGACAAGGCCTAAAAACCAACACGAAGTTGATCCTCGGAACATCCTGTCTAGGGCTAGCAAACTACACCCTACGCGCCCACTGGATCCTTCGATCCGTTTGTAAGGCCTAACAATGCAGATATTAAACTAATCCTTGAAGAACAAGGAGCAATCATAACGGATCGGATCTACTAGATAATGATCAAGCGGGGTGCCGCCCTTACACCCAAGATAGGCGCAAGGGCGGCTAGATGCCTAAGGGTCGCACGACGATAGCATATGATACGAAGAACAATGCTAACCCTAAGACATCTACGATAACTACGTTGCTCGCCATCAAAAAGGCTTCAGCACGAGCAACGCATGAACGACGAATAAACGTGTGCTGCCTTTCGCAAGATGCGATCTAGGCAGCATGGTGCTTACCCGGAAGAAACCCTCGAGACGGGGGAGTTGGCGATGCGCCGAGATTGGTTTGTGGTGAACGTTGGTTGTTGTTTATTTCATAAACCCTAGATACATATTTATAGTCCGGGGGACTTTCTAACGTGGGAATAATCCCAACCGGGCACGAGCCCAAACTCCTTCTAACCAACACGCATCCTACTATGTTACAGATACACGGGCAAACTAGCCCAAACTTGATACACAAGGCCGATTCATGTATTCCTTCTATGTATATTCTTCAAGCCCATCTCCAATCGCGGCCCACCTCTGATCCGGTCAAATTCTGGTGATAACACATGCCCCCCTGGTTTTGGAAATGACATTTCCAAAATCATTACGCTTTTCTTTCGTCGGGTCATGTCGTGGCAGAGCAGAACTGCCGCAGTATCCTTCATCACGATGCCTTGCCTCTTCCACTTCTCCGCGTGGCCTGCGAATTTTTTTTCTTCTGTTGGGCACCACTTCCTCGGAAACTGATGTGGCATTGAATCTCCACTATATCCCCTTTTATTTAACCGTTCCAAACAGTTTGCTTCTCCCTCATCCTCCTCGCATTAGCACCCAAAAGCCCTCCTGCGCCACCATGTCTTCTTCTTCCTCCGCCTCATCGGGACTTTCCATCGAGTCCTCTTCCTCCCACGAGCTGACGCCAGAACGGGACCCACAGGAGGTCCATGCGGCCAACATCCGCCGCGCCATAGAAGCCGGGGAGGAGCCCGGCCTTGACTTCTCCGTCTGGTCCGAGGACGACAAGTCCTCGACGGACGGGGAGAGCGACCTCCGCTTCCTCGCCGACGGGGAATCGGAGGAGGAGAACGATGACGATCGCTTCTCCTGGGACGACTTCACCTCCTCAGAGGAGGCGAAGGAGGAGGAGGAGGAGGAGGACGAGGACAGCTCCTCCGACGAGCCGCCGGCCAAGCGCTTCTGCCCCTGGCCGGGAAACCTCAGCGACTTCGACAGCAACGACGATGACGCTGACGAGGAGGACGAGGACAACGAGGGTCCTGCTGGCGGTCGCTACAGCAGCGACGACGAGCCCGCCGGGAGTAGCGCCGACAGCGGCGACGACGACGACGATGAGGGCAGCGACGGCCCGTAGATAGGGCCCTTAGCATAGGATCAGTAGTAGATGGGGCAATGTATCCCCTTAGTACTTCCTTTTGAGAGCAATCAGCTCTTTATGTAAGAAATCTCGTTTATCAATGAAGAAATTCCCCAACTTGATTTTGCCGATTTCCTTTATGCCAATTTAGCCGATTTCCCCTCATACTGATTTTGCCGATCGTCACCTAGCCAATGCTCAACGAACCAATGGCCACGCATCGGTCCCCCATAATCCGCTCTTCATCTCTTTGACGTCGGAGTGATCGTGAACTTGGTCAATGCTTCAATAAGCCGATATCAACGTATCAATCCCTCACGATCTATCCTTCATCTTTTCGACCGATGACTTTGAGCTCTGGTGGACAATGAGGCAGACTAATGCCTTCAAGAGAGTCCTGGAACCGCTCGTTGAAACAACTTGTCGTTGAAGCCGAGACTTCGCGGAACGGATATCACACCTGCTCTCGTTCCTTTACGGCAACCGAGATAGCCCGCGAGCCAACTCTCTATCGGTGATGATGGATCCCTCTTTTGCAAGAACTCGCTGCCTTTGAGAGGAATTGCGTTGCGGGACCAGCCGATGACTCTCCAATCGGCTTCTAAAAACAGAGCATCTACCAGGCCAGCTGCCCCCGAGCCTCAGTCGAGGTGAAAACAGTGATGAGGACACGTATTTCAGACAAATGGACCTGGGCTCGATCATGTCTGAGAGAGCTACCATGCAGAGCCAGCCAGAGCCGATCACTTTTCTTCCGTTGAAAGCCGATATTGCAGATAATCACCAACGGCTTAATGAGCAAAAGGCTGCCTTGTACGCCAAAACTCCTCTGACAGCATTGCCTTGTGCCCTGAACACGCAGCGGGTAGCTTCTGTGTCATTGTGCTAGAGTCGATGGCTATGCATCGGCTTTGTTCCTTGCATATCATGCGAATTTTTTTTTACGGGCCGATTTTTCTATCGGCCCCCAATATTTCACTGCACCTGTATCGCACATGTTTATCTGATTAGGTGCCCCCCGAGCCGATTCCGCCAGGTAACTGATGAAATCGGCTCTGTGGTTAGCCAAGGCACTATACGTAAACGTCGGCTCTGTTAGGACCAGTGTAGATCTCTTCCAGCGCATCAGCCGACGCAAACCCATTGCCCATTAGATCGACGTTGAACCCAGGCAGAATGAATGGTGAGGATAATTTTGGCCGATTGCTGGAATCGGCCTCCATGTTGCTTGCTCGATGAAGGTTTTGCAATGTTCCTCCATAAATCCTTGGGGCCGATCACCTGGATCGGCATCGCCACGTTTGTCCATCGATGTTGCTTTTGTTACACGGTCAGGCCGGTGGATAAAACCAGCCTAACCCCGTCCTTTGTCACATCGATGTGCTCGCAGTCGTCCAAATTGATGCCTGAGAGTGGCTCTTGGCCTGATGTCTCCCAAATGTTCATGCCAGCTGTTGAAATCTCGGCTGAATCATCTGCGTGGACGACTTCTACTTCATCTCCATCCCACTGTATTGGGCATTGGTGCATCGTGGATGGAATGCAACAGTTGGCGTGGATCCAATCTCTCCCTAGTAGGACAGCATAGGAGGTCTTGCTGTCGACAATAAAGAACGTCGTAGGGACGGTTTTCCTTCCTACGGTCAGATCCACGTTTAGAACACCTTGTGCGTCAGATGCTTGGCCGTTGAAATCGCTCAGTGTCACATTGGTCTTGATCAGATCCGAGCTAGAGCGTCCCAACCGACGTAGCATGGAGTATGGCATAATGTTAACTGTCGCTCCGGTGTCCACCAACATCTTGTTGACAGGCTGCCCATTGATGTAACCTCGTAAGTAGAGGGCCTTCAGATGCCTGTAGCTTCTCTCTCGTGGCTTCTCAAAAATGACCGGCCGTGGGCCGCAGTCAAGCTGTGCCACAGGTGCTTCGTCTAATCCTGGAGCACTAAACTCCGTTGGAAGGATGAAGACCATGTTTGTGCCAGCCGATGTCTCGTCATCGGCTTTCTTTTGTCTGGGGCGCCACTCTTTCCTTTGTGGCCGACCTTCTTCATCCAGGGTTCGCTGAATTTTGGCGGCCAGATCAGGCCGCGCCTTCCTCAACGTGTGCAGGTATAACCTTTCGGCTTCCTCCAACCCACGTAGACGCTGAACCCTTCGCTTTTGGGAACGGCTGAGCCCATCGGGGCACCACCTTGGCCGATGATACTTGTCTTCTTCTTCACCATCGTCCTCCGAGTTCCTCGAGATCTTCCACCCGAGCGGACTCAGGCATGCCTGTTCCGAGGCGGGAGAGGCCCTAGACGTTTGAACACGGACACGTTAGCTGCATCCTTCTTCTTTTGTTTACATTCGGGCAGTTGCCGATTGTAGGTAATCGGCTCATTCACTGAATCCCAGCGGTGTCCGAAGAAGGGGTAGTCCCGGTGCCTATCCACGTCGTCTTGCTCTCTCGACTTTTCCTTGGCGTGGCGCTCATATCTCTCCTCGTCACGATCATGCCGACGGCGTCTCCCGTCGTCCCTAGCCGAACGATCTTTTTCATCACCGTCGTTGTACCGCCGGCGTTGGTCATATTGACCCACATACTTGTTGAGGAGGTGATCAGAGAGAGGTCGCTGATATCTTACGTTCCTTACTTCTCCCTCTGTGATGTAGCGCTTGCCATCTTGATGGAGCCGATCGCGTGGAGCGGCTTCCTCTGTGTCCTTGCTATGAGAGCAGCTGCCCTCATCTCCGTCCTTACCAGAGTGGTGCCCAGGTCCTACCATGTTGATATTGCACGAGAAATCTGGCTGGCACCCTCCATGGTAAGTATACTCCACCATGTTAACGGCGGGGAAGGGGTGTGTGTCGACCTTCATTGCGTACTGGCTGAAAATTAGCCGCCCTTGTTCTATCGCCATTTGGACCTGTTGACGCCACACCCTGCAGTCGTTGGTGGCGTGGGTGAACGTGTTATGCCATTTGCGGTATGGCTTTCCGTTCAGCTTGTTGCACCGTGGGGATCTTGTGGCCTTCGGGTAACTTTAGCTGCTTCTCCTTGAGTAAGAGGTCGAAAATCTGTTCAGCTTTGGTCACGTCGAAGTCAAACCCTTTTGGAGGACCTTGTGGCTTAATCCATTTACAGGACACGGGGCTTGCCCCCCGAGTCCATTCGGCCACTGCTACCTCTTGATCTCCCGCAGCACCTTCATCTTCATCTGCCTCAACCAGGACCACCGCACGCTTGAATTTATCCTGGTAAACATCTGGGTGGCGCTGTTCATATGCTGACAGCTTCTGCACCATGTGCGCTAGTGAAGGGTAGTCTGCTTGGGAGGCCACGTCCTTGATCGATGATGAGAGACCCACCACCGCCAACTCGACTGCTTCTTTTTCACTTACATGAACCGAATAGCATCGGTTCCTAACGGTCCTGAAGCGCTGGACGTATTCTGCCACTATTTCCCCGCGCTTCTTTCGTACTTGTGCGAGATCGGCAATACCAGCGTCGGAAGCCTCTGAGTGATACTGTATGTGGAACTGCTCTTCCAACTGCTTCCAAGTCCGGATTGAGTTTGGTGGCAGCGATGTGTACCACCCGAAAGCCGATCCTGTGAGGGACCGTGCGAAGAACCTCACACGCAGCTCGTCTGATGCTGAGATCGTGCCCAGCTGTGCCAAATATCGGCTCACATGCTCGATGGAGCTGGAACCATCTGATCCATTAAACTTTGTGAAATCAGGGAGCCGATATTTGGGTGGTAGCGGGATCAATTCGTACTCGTTGGGGTACGGCTTAGAATAGCCGATTGTCCTCCTTTTCGGCATCATGCCGAACTGGTCTTTCAGAATTGTACAAATCTGATCCGCGGTGATGGCTGCAGGCGTCGAACTGTGAAGGTTCGCCGGGGTGGCATACTTAGCTAGCCATGCTTGCTTTTCCAGCTCTGAGCCAACTGCAGGAGCTGAGCTCTGGAGGTTTGTCGGAGTGGCGTACTTAGCTAGCCACGTCTGCTTCTCAAGATCTGTTCCCGACGTTCCTCCCTGCTGTCCCGAAGTCCCTCGTCGTTGCAGCCTGGTTCGAGAGTGCCCGATTCTTGCGGTCGGCACGTATGCGCACGTGTATCCGTGGGGGATCTCCTTGGGCGCCTCATGTAAGAATTGGTAGTCACTAGGGTCACCACCAATCTTGTAGACGACGTATGCCGATGAACTCGGCACTTCCGGTGCTGCCAACGCGAACGGCGGCGGCGGACGGGACTCGGAGTGGCATCTCTCCTTGGTAAGTCCCCGCAGCTGGTCCCGATGGAGAATACGATGGCTCATGATTTCCTGGATCACGCGCGGAGCGACACGCTCCAAAGTGTTCACCGGGCTCTCGGAATGGCGGTGCAGCGAATGAGCCACCATGAAGTTGATCTCCCGACGCAGCGACCTGGTGCGTTCTTCGACGGGGTGGACAGGTCCACTCCATCGAGCGCGCCTTCGAGTGAGAACCCTTTCCACCTGATGCCATGTGAGCGGGTTCTGTGGAAAGAGCCGATGAGGTCGGCTTCGAGGACTGCTTTGATCTCGTCATGCTTCTTCTTGAGCTCCTCAGTCATATCCTCGTACTTGACCGGAGTGCCTTCCGCCATCTCAGATGTAGATGGCGACGCGGTTGATGTCGAAGATTATCCCACCGGGCGTGCCAGAATGTGTTGCGGTCAGAAGTCCACCGGCGGGCAGCGACGGGCAACACCGTAGAGCCGGGAATCTCCCAGGACTGCGGCTGGCCCTGGTCCCTCCGACGACGGCCCGCAAAGCCTTCGGCACGCACGTCCGATGCTGATGCAAGGGCGTGCCACCTGACCTATACCTGGTCGGGAAGGTGTTGGATGATGCCTCGCTTAGTTTCCTGCATGGCATACACGTAAACGTTAAATACGAGCCTCGATCGGCTCTCGAGTTGTCTCGTGAATCGGCTCAAAGAGCCGATCCACCCATGATGCGTACGAGGTGTACGATCAGATGGTGGTCCTGCTTGATCAAGATAAAGCTAAAACGATCTACTACGATTTGGGGTTTTAACCGCATAATTGGAACATCCTACTCGTGATCGAGCCTCGTGGCCACGCACGGTGATCGTAAACCGACCCTAGACATGGCCTAAAAACCAACACGAAGTTGATCCTCGGAACATCCTGTCTAGGGCTAGCAAACTACACCCTACGCGCCACTGGATCCTTCGACCCGTTTGTAAGGCCTAACAATGCAGATATTAAACTAATCCTTGAAGAACAAGGAGCAATCATAACGGATCGGATCTACTAGATAATGATCAAGCGGGGTGCCGCCCTTACACCCAAGATAGGCGTAAGGGCGGCTAGATGCCTAAGGGTCGCACGACGATAGCATATGATACGAAGAACAATGCTAACCCTAAGACATCTACGATAACTACGTTGCTCGCCATCAAAAAGGCTTCAGCACGAGCAACGCATGAACGACGAATAAATGTGTGCTGCCTAGATCGCAAGATGCGATCTAGGCAGCATGGTGCTTACCCGGAAGAAACCCTCGAGACGGGGGAGTTGGCGATGCGCCGAGATTGGTTTGTGGTGAACGTTGGTTGTTGTTTATTTCATAAACCCTAGATACATATTTATATTCCGGGGGACTTTCTAACGTGGGAATAATCCCAACCGGGCACGAGCCCAAACTCCTTCTAACCAACACGCATCCTACTATGTTACAGATACACGGGCAAACTAGCCCAAACTTGATACACAAGGCCGATTCATGTATTCCTTCTATGTATATTCTTCAAGCCCATCTCCAATCGCGGCCCACCTCTGATCCGGTCAAATTCTGGTGATAACAGTAACATAGTAGGATACGTGTCGTTTAGAAGTTAGAGTTTAACCCGTGCACGGTTAGGTGCACGCCTGAATTAGAAAGTCCACGGACTATAAATATGTATCTAGGGTTTATGAAATAAACAACAATCACGTTCACCACAAACCAATCTCGGCGCATCGCCAACTCCCCCGTCTCGAGGGTTTCTTCCGGGTAAGCACCATGCTGCCTAGATCGCATCTTGCGATCTAGGCAGCACACGTTTATTCGTCCTTCATGCGTTGCTCGTACTGAAGCCTTTTTGATGGCGAGCAACGTAGTTATCATAGATGTTTTAGGGTTAGCATTGTTCTTCGTATCATATGCTATCGTCGTGCAACCCTTAGGCATCTAGCCGCCCTTACACCTATCTTGGGTGTAAGGGCGGCACCCCGTTTGATCTTTATTTAGTAGATCCGATCCGTTATGATTGCTCCTTGTTCTTCAAGGATTAGTTTAATATCTGCATCGTTAGGCCTTACAAACGGGTTGAAGGATCCGATGGCGCGTAGGGTGTAATTTGCTAGCCCTAGACGGGATGTTCCGAGGATCAACTTCGTGTTGGTTTTTAGGCCTTGTCTAGGGTCGGTTTACGATCACCGTGCGTGGCCGCGAGGCTCAATCACGAGTAGGATGTTCCGATTATGCGGTGAAAACCCTAAATCGTAGTAGGTCGTTTTAGCTTTGTTTTGATCAAGCAGGACCACCATCTGATCGTACACCTCGTACGCATCATGGGTGGATCGGCTCCTTGAGCCGATTCACAGGATAACCTGAGAGCCGATCGAGGCTCGTATTTAATGTTTACGTGTATGCCATGCAGGAAACTAAGCGAGGCATCATCCAACACCTTCCTGACCAGGTACAGGTCAGGTGGCACGCCCTTGCATCAGCATCGGACGTGCGTGCCGAAGGCTTTGCGGGCCGTCGCTCGGAGGGACCAGGGCCAGCCGCAGTCCTGGGAGATTCCCGGCTCTACGGTGTTGCCTGTCGCTGCCCGCCGGTGGGTTTCTGACCGCAACAATAGATTTGGTATTATGCATAATTATAATTTTCTTTTATTTTTGTCAAACTTATCAATTTTGACTTCAACTATACCTAAAACCGAACTAAATAAAAACTGAGGGAGCACACCCAGAAGTATGCATAGCGTAAGTAACAACCTCGCATGCATTACATCCTTCAATATATTAAAAAGGAGAAAAGACACAGAAAAAGTGGAGGTTCTAGTTAATACGGCATGCAAACTTCATGTTTTAAACTGACAATACCAATACATTCTCACTGTATTACATGCAGCAAGGATCATTTGGCGAGAAATCAACACAGAGATCTCTAGCAAAATAAGAAAAATCAGGCATTGTAACTCTAGTAAAAATAGAGAAAAAACATACTAAATTTATGTTTCAATAAATATGACTTGCAAATATCATATCAAAGCAGTAAAGGAATCATCACCTTGATACCTCAGTCTGGAAAAGAAACATCGAGAGAGCCTATAAAATAACACAAATCATGGATCTAGTGTAAATGTAAACACCAAGATCATACCTTCACTCTTCCCGTATTGTTTTGCCAGTTAGAAATCTAACCTAAGGAAAACTTTACGAAAGTATATGAGGATGCGAGTAGTGGTTTGATTTGAACAGATGCTTTGACATAAAAATAATCAATGAGAAAAGGTAGAGATAGATAGTATATCCTGTGCGTCACTGGCCATTCCTCAACAGCAGATGATTCCTCCATCCGCCTTGCCACGCGATGCTGAAAACTGTAACCATCCTTGCCGTAACGCTTAATTAGTACTCCATAATTTTCCAGTTACATATCCTATCTCTTTTAAACTGCCATCGGTCCAGGCGCTCATCCACTGCAACAATCATCAGAGTCAATAGCATAAAACCACCACTTTGATGGTGAAATTTACCATCTACCACCACTTTATGTTTGCGGGACAAAAAACCACCAGATTTTGTGAGGTTTTTTTGGAATACCCTAATAGCCTATTTTGACCGAATTGACACGAAATTTGACCAGTTGGGCCCATTGTCAGGGCTGAGGTGGCAAATAACATAGTGAACTTGCTGATGTGGACCAATGGCCCACTTGTGAGCCCAATTAAAAAACTAAAAAATTATCTAAAAGAAGAAAAGGGCTCGTCTTCCCTGTCTTGACCACGCCGAAGACCACCGGAACCTCACCGCCGCTGCACTCCGGCGAGGCACGTCGCCCGCCGCTCGTCCCTCTCTGTTCTCTCTCTATATATATCCCGCGCGCGAGTGGGGCAGGAGCGTGGCGACGACGTCGTTCTGCGGCGCCCTCGTGCGAGTCGACCAGGGGAGGCAGAGGGGCATGAAGGAGCGCGGCGGCGGCGTTCTGCGGACTGCGTTGGCGGCGGGAGACTGAACCAGGGGAGGTAGGGGCGTGCAGGAGCGCGGCGGCGGCGTTCTGCAGTGCGCCCGCGTGCGGCTGAACCAAGGGAGGTGGGGACTTGCAGGAGCGCGGCGGCGACATTTTGCGGCGCCCGCGCGCGAGTTGACTAGGAGAGGCGTGGGCGTGCAGCACCCCGCGCGGCGGCGGCATTCAGTGGCGCGCCCGCGTGTGCCCTCTGCTCCGGGACGGGTTGGCCATGGCGCGGCGGTGAGAGGAGGGCACGCAGCCATGGCGCGGCGGTGAGATTGGCCGGACGCGGAGAAGAAGACCGCGATGCCGACGACTCGTAGCACGGGGGCTCGATTCCTTTGACCAGAACGGAGAACAAGACGAGGCCGAGTTGTGGCGCTGGTAAGCTGGACGTGGGGAGCTTCAGAACGCCGGCGTGACGGATCCGTAACGGAGGAGATCTCAGGTACTTCCATGGCTGGCCACGGCCGGGGCGCGAATGCATAGGAGGCGGATATTCAGGGCCGGCATGTGGCCGCGCTCGGCCGTGAGTGGAAGCACGACGGCGGCGGCGCTCGTCCGTGAGCTGAAGCACGGCGGCCGGTGGTGGTGGTGGTAGGGTGGTTCACGGGAGGAGATGACCCCCCAATTTTTTTCTAAAATTTTAGATTTTTTAATGTGGACTGACACGTGGTTCCTCTGTCCACATCAGCACTGCTGCATAATGTTGCCACTTCAGCGCTGACTAGTAGGCTCTACCTGTCAGATTTCTTGTTAATTTGCGTTAAATTCACGTTTAGCGCATTCCGCAAAAAACCTCACAAAATCTGGTGGTTTTTTGTCCCGCAAACATAAAGTGGTGGTAGATGGTAAATTTCACCATCAAAGTGATGGTTTTATGCTATTGACTCCAATCATCACTGAATTGATTGGACTATAAAGAGAAGCTGACCGCAGTATACCGATAATTTGAAAGCTAAATTGATTGTAATGTACCCATAGAGCGTAAGTAGCTGACCATGTTGCTGGTGCTAGACGTCTGTCCGCCCATCCCTCGTGTCACGAATGATTAGGTCATGGCATTTTTTCTATCGAGCTGGAGCATCAATGGAAGACGGAAGTCGACTGCATGATCTTCAACCATCCGAGATTCCAAGGCTTGAAGGATGATGAGATTTAAGTCCGGAGAAGAACGGGATTTAGGAAAAAACTGGATTCGATTCGAGCCCGCTGCTTGGTACTCAAAGTTTCATCGCCAGCCTCCGGAGACTGTATAGATACCTGCAATGCGCGAGGGGAGGCTCTTGAAAGGGAAGCAAATTTTCCATGATTTCCTGCTCGAGTAAATCGATGTACCCATAAAGCGTACGTATCTGACCATGTTGCTGGTGCTAGACGTATGTCCGTCCATCCCTCGTGTCACGAATGATTAGGTCATGGCATATTTTTTCTATCGAGCTGGAGCATCAATGGAACATGGAAGTCGACTGCATGATCTTCAACCATACGAGATTCCAAGGCTTGAAGGATGATGAGATTTAAGACTGGAGAAGAACGGGATTTAGGAAAAACTGGATTCGAGCCAGCTGCTTAGAGCATCCCCACTCGTTGGCGCTCCCCACGCCCAAATCCGGCGAAATTTTCGTCCGGATTGGAGGAAGATTTGGCGTGGGGAGTAGTAGTTTCCCAGCCGCGTGCCCAGGCGAAGTCGACGATGCGAATTTAAAAAATGGAAACTTGACAAACTACGGCTAAAAACGGGTGAATATAGACTAAATTTAATGATATTTATTATATTACGGGCGGAGTTCATACATAGAGGCCGAATTCGACTATATTTCGAATTCGGCTAGGGAATTCAAACGCTAATTTTAAAACACGGCGCTCTACATGCCGAAATGGCGGTAGAACACCGTGTAGTCGCCGCCGTCGTCGTCGGAGCCGTCGTCGTTGGCCTTCGGCTGCGCGGCTCGGCTGCTGCTGCGCTGGCCGGCGTCTCCCCACCCCGGGGATGGCTTGTACCCGGTCGTCGGAGGAGGACTCGAGGTCGACGACGGGGACAGCGGACGCCGGATGGAGGTGTCGCAGGACGGCGGTACCGCGCGACATCGTCGTTGGCGGTTGGAGCGGCGCGGGCGGCGAGTTGGCGTGCGGCGGCCAGGTCCGGCAGCCGCCGCTGCTGCTCCGCCTCCTCGCGCTCCCAGTCGCGCCTGGCCCAGTCCAGTGCGGCGTCGTCCGCGCGCTTCTCCTCCTCCATGTCGTGCAGCGACCGGGCGATCGCCTCCGCCATCGCGGCGTCCTCCGCGCGCTTCGCCTCCTCCTCGGCGAGCCGGCTTGCGGCGGCCTCTTTCTTCGTCTTCTTCCGGCCGCTCTGCGGCGCGGAAGGCTGTTCGCGGATGACGAGGGCGCCGCTGCTGCGCCCTCTGGTCGTCGGCGGAGACGCCGGCTCCTTCTTGACGCGCACCGGCGTCGAAGGCGACGTCGCCTCCTCCCTCTTCACCGGCGCCAAGGATGACCTTGACGCCGATCCGGAAGACGACGAGCTGGCAGCCATGCGCCGTGGCTGCCAGACGTTTCCCCGACGGCGGCTCGCCGATGCCCTCGATGCCGATGGAGGGGCATCGTGAGCACCGGGAAGTTGCCGCCCTCGATGTGCGCGAGGACGTTCGCCGGCGTCCTTCCGGCGCGCTCCACCACCGTCGGCGGCCCGCGGCGTTGTTGCGCGCAGGCGGAGGCGGCGGGCCGTCGTAGGCCGCCAGCTCCCGCTCCCACCGCCGGAGGAAGTAGGAGTTCCACCGCGTGTAGTTCTCGGGGTGGTGGCGCGGGTCGGCGCGCTCCTCGTCGGTCATGGTCATCCTCGCCTCCTCGATGGCGACGTCGAGGGCCCGGCCCCGCGGCGGCGGCGGGATTGGAACGCCGCCAGCACTTAGCCGCCAGCCGCCTCCGGGAGGCCTCGTGTCCGGCGGGCAGGGGTACCCCGCCTGGTGGAGGAGGTGCCCTCCCACGCGTGGAGCGACCGGCGGGGAAGCCGTTGTTGGCTGCGCCCGTCGTCGTCGTAGAACGCCATCTTGAGAGTAGAGGGAGAGTGGAGGGAGAGTGGAGCACGGGGGTACGCCTCGCGGCGAGCGGACCGGCGTATATAGGCGTGGCTGGCGCGGGGATTAAATGCCGCGTGGATTGCGACGCGTCCGCGGCGAGCTGACCGGCGGCAGCCTTTAGTGCGCGCGGAAGACGATGCGTGCGCGGAAGACGACGACATTAACTCGCCGCGTGGCCGGCGAATGCGGACCGGCGGCAGGCTTTACGGCGCGCGGAAGACGATGCGATGAGGACGACGATCGGTTTCTCTCGCCGACAAGTTGGGGCCACCGCGACGCGCGGGAAGTTTCCTCGCCGTTTCGCGCGCTTTCGTTTCGTCCGGAGTCCCCGAGCGCTCCCCGGGGGGCCGGGGATGGCGTGGGATCGCCGGATGAATTTAGGCCCAAATCCGGACGAAAACGAGGAACCGGGGACGCGACTGAACCGAATTACGCCGTCCGGATGGAAAAAAGGCTCGCCGGGGGCCTCGTCGGGGGGACGAGTGGAGATGCTCTTAGTACTCAAAGTTTGATCGCCAGCCTCCGGAGACTGTATAAATACCTGCAATGCGCGAGAGGAGGCTCTGGAATGGGAAGCAAATCTTCCATGATTTCCTGCTCGAGTAAATCTCAATCGTTGCGTACAAAAAATACTCGGTCGTTATCCTCCAATCCCTGCAGATAAATATGGTCTTGGGCCGCGCATAGACGTGCATAGGTTGGACACTACATGAGACGTATTTAAAATCAATCGTACATGACATAAATTGTGTGAAGCATCTTGAATGTAAAAAAAAATCATGTAAAGCCTCGTGCCAGCTATATCACGGTTTCACGAATCTGTTGCATCCATAATTAAACAAACGTGTCTACGTAACTGCTTATGTGATATTATAAACCGTGACTTTCTCAATTAATCATAACCGTTAAATTTAGATCCAATTGTCTTAATTATTCTAATGATGTGAATTAACGTGGTGCCTCGTATGGTGCCTCCAATTAGTAAATATATATATAAGATAAGATATAAGATTGAGCTACCTTATGCTACTACAATTTTTATTGATACCGGTATCATATCAACCCTCTTTAGCCAAGAATTTCAAAAAGAAATTCAATAAATCCAAAATATTGGAATTTTTAAAAAATGTAAAATTTTGAAACATGAAATAATTTTAAAAATTCAAACAACTTTTAAATACACAAATTAGAAAATAACCTAAAAGTTCTAAAATTTTAAAAATATAAATTTAGAATTTAAAAAAGAAAAATTTCAAAAGAATATCAATTTTTTCAAAATATTCAAAAAATACATTTTTATTTATTTAAAATAATATAAAAAATAAGAAATCCTAGAAATTCAAAATTTGGAAAATATTTTAAAAATCCTGGAATTTTAAAAAATCTAGAATTTAAAAATCTAAACAAAAATTATGTGGCGCATATATCAATATGCTCCACATAAAGCCTCAATTCTGTGGCGCATTTTTTTTATGCGCCAGAATTTCAACAATTTTGTGGAGCATATTTTGTCATAGAAATATTTTTGTGAAGCGCGCCTTTTTAAATACGCCGCGCAATTTGTTTCTATCTATAAGTATTTTCCTAGCAGTGCACACATGTCTTGTCGGCCTCAGGTGTAGGTACGCGGTACGCCTGCTTGCTTTCACTTTAGCAAGTTGTACGGCAAAAGCACGAGGCTAATTCCACAGTGGAGACGAAGATAATGGAAAACGTACGGGGTATAGCTGCGATAGACCTGTGGCATTATCAGCCAAGCTGATCCAGATCGTTGCTTTGCTTGATCCGCAGTTGTCCAGTTGAACGCTCTCTTTCGCGATCTACGGAGAGTGCGCCCGCAGCTTGCCTCTCTAGTTGTCCAGTTGGACGCTCGATTGCATGCGTTGCTCGAGAGTGGGTCGCTCGACTGTCACTCACGTATACATCATCAACTTACGTAACTCGGTTGCATCTCGCCCAGGGACCAGGGTGAAGCAAAAGCGCGGACGAGTCCAAACTTTGGATGGGCGACAGTAGGAGCTGGCGTATGTGCATGCCGCTAGCTGTATTCTCCATTTTGGCAACGAGTTGCACGCGATAAGCATAGCTAGCCTCTGTTCGATGTGAGATCCTGATATGGAAGACCATCTGCACAGTGGACACGCTCGCGTGTGGCCCTATTGCATTCTGCTGGGGTATTCAGAAGATTTCCGATTGAATACTCACGGGCCATGTGTGCACTAAATAGCACGTGCTACTTTCTTCATTCAGGATTATAAGAACTGAAAGCTGGGAAATTCAATTCGGCTCCCGGGTGCGTATGCTCCCTCTACCAAAGAATCATATTTCGAAATGTCAAAAAATTTGGACAAAAAGTTCTACATGTACATCTCCATAATATACATGCGTTCGTCAAGTTTCACGAAAAACCAATATTTTGCGTGGTCTACATAAAAAAGAGAAAGTTTATCTTGTGAAAAGCATTATTTTTAGCACTGAATTTTGTCTTTTTACACACGTCACATGATAAGTCGACTTTTTTATGAAACGACTTTGTGAGCACGTAGCGCGTGAAGATGTACGTGCGAACTTTTAGTTTCAATTTTTAAAAAATTTAAAATATATGTAAGATGCATTTCAAAATATAGGGAGCATATGCACCCATGTTCCAAAACACCGCAGAATGTTAGAAATTATTAGGTCTATCTCATTTATTATCCACTTTTTTAAAACGGAATTGCTAACTTTCACCTATGTCTCAGTCACGACTACAGCGTTGGATTTTGTTTCTGCTTGAAGATTCATGTTTGCTGCTGTTTGTACTTTGTTAGAGCCACATTAAAACATGATGATGGAATTCGACTGGGACATAAGTTAAGTCTCAATCGACTGAGCGTTAGAGCTTTTCTTAATGCATGCTTTCTTTTCTCTCTCGAAAAAAATAAAACTAGTGAGAATAAATCAATTCCATCCAATTGGCATGATGCCCTTTAGAACCTTTTGTTTTTTTTATCATGCATTAGTATACTCCCTCGTTCCTAAATTAGGATGCCTATACTTTTTAGCCAAAGTCAAAAATTTTGAATTTTGAGAAACTATATACAAAAAATATCAACATCTAGAATTTAAATGCACATAATGTGAAAATTTATTTGATGATGGTTCTAAAAAAAATTATTTGGGATTATAAAAGTTGACACTTTTTTCTATATAGTTGATCAAACTTTGAGAAGTTTACCTTTATCGAAATATTATAGGCATCCTATTTTGAGATAGATGAAGTATTAAATGCTAGAAATTCATCAAATTTGCGTTCAACATCCGAGTTCTTCATGCCATGGAAAACTTTGTTCCCGGTTACATAAAATTTGATCACTATATTCGTACACATGGGAAGATCCAGCCTACTGACGCGGGGGGGTGGAGGGGGGAGCTGCCCCACTCAAATCTCTAACCTCCTTGTAAAAGCTAGCTTAAATTCAATAACCATATTCTTGGCCATCGATGATCGTGATCACATCGAGGAAATTGTTTTGTACTCCCATCGAGATGCCATCGTCAAACTCCCAGTCCCATAGAAGCATCGAGCTTCTGTTCCTGGTCTACCAGTGTTGTAGGCGGCTCGAGATGCAACTCGTTTCAAGGTGTGAGCACCATTAAGAACCCTGAAAGGTCGTTCTTCCCATGCGGCCATTTTAGGACGGAAATGAAGGCAATTTCTGAGCAACTTATTTAGCTTTTCCTCGTGCCCTGTCTTGATATGAAGATTTATTTTTGGTTCGAAATAAGTATTCACATTTTGCAGTGCGATTACTTCTTAGAGCATCTCCTCCAGCCGCGTCCCCAAACCGTCCCCTAAAGTGATTTGGGGCGCGCCGGACAAAAAAACGTTCCCAGCCGCGTGCCCCAAAGCCTCTTTTTGTCCGGCGCTTGGCCCGGTACGGTGTCCGGTGCCCCGAGCCCGTCCCCGCTACACAGGGGACGCTCCGGGGACGCCGGACACAACAAAAAGCGAGGCAAAGAGAAGCGGGCCCGACGCGTCAGCGGCTCGGAAGCCGAAAACCCCGTCGCCTACCTTTGGTCAAGCGACGTTAATGGCGTGGCCCCGCTGGTCTACACTCACCGTCGACGAGCGGGCCGATCCGACCTGGGCGGCCACCGGCAACGACGCCTGGTGGGTCGCCTACTTCCAGGCGCAATACGACATGGAGATGAACAACACCACCTGCCTCGTCGGCCGGCCGAACAGCTGGAACAAGGACGGGCGCGTCTTGTTCTGGGGCGTTCCAGGGTGCACCCTGGAGAACGTCATCGACGACATCCACAACGGCGCTCCAAGGTTGGAGGTGCCGTCCTCACCGCCATCGTCTCCCGCAGCGCGCTTGCAACCAAGGAGGACGTACTCGTCCTCCTCCAACTCTTCCTCGTCAGGGCCGGCCCGATCGACGCCATCCTCTTCGCACCGCTCCGCGCCCTACACCGTCCCAAAGCGCGAGGTGAAGGAGGAGCCGGATTTCGTGACGACGCCCGTCAAGGCGGCAGCGGCAACCGGCAGCAGCAAAGGCGCGGCGGCGACACCCTCCTCATCCCGAAGCCGGAGGTGAAGGAGGAGCAGGACGCCGAGGCAGCGGCGAAGGCGGCGCTGCTGGCGTAGTACGAGCGGCAGCAGCGGCTCATCGCGAGCAGCGACGACCCCGAGGACTACCCAGGGCTGCGAGCGGCGTGCTTGGCATCGCTGAACGACAAGGACGCCTGGAGGGGTGAACTCGACACGGAGATCGCCATGTCCATCCGCGACACCGGGAAGCCGCTCGTGGACCTCACCGACGACAACGAGGCTGGACCAAGCGGACTGGTGAAGGACGAGCCCCTCGACGAGCCCGACGAGCGCTTCAAGCAGGAGGTCGTCACCGACGACATGTACAACTTCCACCAGTACTACGACGTCTCTGGCCGCCGCAAGTACATCTAGATTAGGGTTTAGTTTAAATTTAACCGAATCTGTAATATGTAGCAAGTTTGGATGAATTCGCTCAAATTTGAAATTTCTGAAATTTTGTATGGGGGACGCGGCTGGGGAGCGACGTCCCCCAAACGCGACACGAACAAAACACGTCCCCCAAATGCTCGATCCGGCGCCTTTTGGGGACGGTTTGGGGGATGCGACTGGAGATGCTCTTATGGCTGGAAGAGCTAATCCGAGCTATGATTGAGGTTGATCATAATAAGTAATTGTCCTCTCCGATGGATTCACAACAAGCATCAGATGGTTTAGTTCAACTGAAAGAAGATCTTGCAGATTGCAAAATTGCAGGAACAAGAGGTCGATTTGAAAAACATAGTTTTAGGTTTTGTGTTTCTCTTGTTTTGCTTTCTTATCTTCAAGTACTAGGTTTGGACTATGTCATGAAATTGATGTGGCATTGTCTCATTTCGATCATTAATTCCAACTATCTATCATGTTGTTCGAATTATGCTATCTTATCAATTCTGATGAGGACATCCCTACTACACTACTACCTCTGTCATTGCAAGATGAAGTCGATGCTTCTGTGAAGCTCAAGTTCAATGAAGTCAGGATTGGACATGTTACAAGGGCGTTGAAGGTTGATGGCGGCGGGATGTAGTGCGGCGCAACACCAGAGATTCCGGCGCCAACGTGGAACCTGCACAACACAACCAAAGTACTTTGCCCCAACGAAACGGTGGGGTTGTCAATCTCACCGGCTTGCTGTAACAAAGGATTAACCGTATTGTGTGGAAGATGATTGTTTGCGGAAGAAAACGGTAAAACAAGTATTGCGGTAGATTGTATTTCGAGTAAAGAGAATTGGACCGGGGTCCACGGTTCACTAGAGGTGTCTCTCCCATAAGACGAACAGACATGTTGGGTGAACAAATTACAGTTGGGCAATTGACAAATAAAGAGAGCATGACAATGCACATACATATCATGATGAGTATAGTGAGATTTAATTGGGCATTACGACAAAGTACATAGACCGCCATCCAAGCTGCATCTATGCCTAAAAAGTCCACCTTCGAGGTTATCATCCGAACCCCCTCCGGTATTAAGTTGCAAACAACGAGACAATTGCATTAAGTATGGTGCGTAATGTAATCAACAACTACATCCTTAGACATAGCATCAATGTTTTATCCCTAGTGGCAACAGACACAACACAACCTTAGAACTTTACGTCACTGTCCCGGGTGTCAATGCGAGGCATGAACCCACTATCGAGCATAAGTACTCCCTCTTGGAGTTAAAAGCATCTACTTGGCCAGAGCATCTACTAGTAACGGAGAGCATGCAAGATCATAAACAACACATAAGCATAACTTTGATAATCAACATAACAAGTATTCTCTATTCATCGGATCCCAACAAACGCAACATATAGAATTACGGATAGATGATCTTGATCATGATAGGCAGCTCACAAGATCCAGACAATGATAGCACAATGAGGAGAAGACAACCATCTAGCTACTGCTATGGACCCATAGTCCGAGGGGTGAGACTACTCACTCATCACTCCGGAGCGACCATGGCGGTGTAGAGTCCTCAGGGAGATGATTCCCCTCTCCGGCGGGGTGCCGGAGAGCGATCTCTGGATCCCCGAGATGGGATCGGCGCGCGGCGTCTCGGTAAGGTTTTCCGTATCGTGGCTCTCGGTGTCTGGGGGTTTCGTCACGGAGGCTTTAAGTGAGGCGGAAGGGCAAGTCAGAGAGGCGGCACGGGGGCCCACACCATGGGCCGGCGCGGCCGAGGGAGGCCGCGCCGCCTAGGGTTTGGCTACCCTGTGGCCCCTCTTCGTCTCGTCTTCGGACTTACGGAAGCTTCGTGGAAAAATAGGCCCCTGGGCTTTGATTTCGTCCAATTCGAGAATATTTCTTTACTAGGATTTACTGAAACCAAAAACAGCGAGAAAACGACAAGCGGCACTCGGCATCTTGTTAATAGGTTAGTTCCAGAAAATGCACGAATATGACATAAAGTGTGCATAAAACATGTAGATAACATCAATAATGTGGCATGGAACATAAGAAATTATCGATACGTCGGAGACGTATCAGCATCCCAAGCTTAGTTCTGCTGCGTCCCGAGCGGGTAAAGCGATAACAAAGATAATTTACGGAGTGACATGCCATCATAATCTTGATCATACTATTTGTAAAGCATATGTAGTGAATACAGCGATCAAAACAATGTGTATGACATGAGTAAACAAGTGAATCATAAAGCAAAGACTTTTCATGAATAGCACTTCAAGACAAGCATCAATAAGTCTTGCATAAGAGTTAACTCATAAAGCAATAATTCAAAGTAAAGGTATTGAAGCAACACAAAAGAAGATTAAGTTTCAGCGGTTGCTTTCAACTTGTAACATGTATATCTCATGGATATTGTCAACATAGAGTAATATAATAAGTGCAATAAGCAAGTATGTAGGAATCAATGCACAGTTCACACAAGTGTTTGCTTCTTGAGGTGGAGAGAAATAGGTGAGCTGACTCAACATTGAAAGTAAAGAATGGTCCTCATAGAGGAAAAGCATCGATTGCTATATTTGTGCTAGAGCTTTGATTTTGAAAACATGAAACAATTTTGTCAACGGTAGTAATAAAGCATATGCATCATGTAAATTATATCTTATAAGTTGCAAGCCTCATGCATAGTGTACCAATAGTGCCCGCACCTTGTCCTAATTAGCTTGGACTACCTGGATTATCATCGCAATACATATGCTTTAACCAAGTTTCACAAAGGGGTACCTCTATGCCGCTACTACAAGGTCTAAGGAGAAAGCTCGCATTTGGATTTCTCGCTTTTGATTATTCTCAACTTAGACATCCATCTCAGGGACAACATAGACAACGGATAATGGACTCCTCTTTTAATGCTTTAAGCATTTGACAACAATTAATTCTTTTCTCATTAGAGATTTGAGGATATTTGTCCAAAGCTGAAACTTCCACCATGAATCATGGCTTTAGTTAGCGGCCCAATGTTCTTCTCTCACAATATGCATGCTCAAACCATTCAACTCGGTGTAGATCGCCCTTACTTGAGACAAGGCGAACATGCATAGCAACTCACATGAAATTCAACAATGAGTTGATGGCGTTCCCGATAAACATGGTTGTCGCTTTGCAACAAGCAACTTAATAAGAGATAAAGTGCATAATTACATATTCAATGCCACAATAGTTTTTAAGCTATTTGTCCCATGAGCCTATAT